>NC_060128.1:193716884-194020165 GCF_021461395.2 Schistocerca americana
CTGGGTGTCACACGATCGTTGCTTATGGAACTGACTTTGTTTTCCCAGTACCCTGTCTATTAATCCAACCTGCCATCTCACTTGGCTACAAGTGAGGCAATGTGATCTTTCCATTGTATAGTCCAACAAACTGTTAATTCAGATATTTTTTACGAGTTGACTGATTTAAAGTGTGATTCATTGACACTGTAGTCACATTTTCGTTTTGTGATGTGAAAAATTTTACATTTCTGGCTATTTGAAGAAAGTTGCCAGTGTTCGCTTCAGCTTCTAATCTTGGCAACATCTGACATAATGCTTGCGGTCTTCTCCAGACAGTACTACACATGCGTCATCCACTGGAAATCTGTGGTCTTCTAGGTCATAATTATGCAACACGAATATCAACGGTCTAAGCACACTTCCTTGGGTACACCTGAAAGTTATGTATATCGATGACTATCTATTCAAGGTAATATGCTTACAATGAGCATCCTCCAGCTTTAGACCATGGACCAATTACTCTTTTTGCTCTCTTTTAATGATGTACCATTTTACGATAATGATGGAAGCTGAAGAAATGAATCAAATCTTGTCCCACAGCCAGGTCTTGAACCCGCGTCTCCTCGCTTACTAGGCAGGAGTGCTGACCATCGCACCACCGCAGCTCTATATCTATAGCTGCACGGACTACCCTAGTCGAATCTCGAGCCCCCCAACACCAGTTCACATCTTCAGCTTATTTTCCCTTTCATAGGTAAAGATAAGGTTCAAATGTCTCGAGAGAAATTTAATTATGCACCATTTTGTTTTAAGCAGGACACAAAATTATTGTACATGCAGCTACATACTGGCCACTTACATGTTTTTTTCCGTAATAATGATTGACTATTTCTATTCAGGAATTTCTGTATGGTATAGAATGGGTTGCTAAGCAGAAACTCTGCATTTGAAGACATAAACGTTTCAATCACCTCCACACTATTTCCCGTTCAACTGACACGTGCATGTCGTAATATTTATAGTGATTTACTGAACGTGGAACTAAGTAAACTAGCTTACTAGGCAGCTGCGTCTTCCCCACCTAAAAGTCCTCAGCCCAGCCACAAATTTTGCTCGATACCCTGCACGATCGTACTTTCATGAATCAGAGCTGGTGTGCTACCAAGTCAAATACTCTTCCGGAAGTCAAGAAACACTGCAGCTACCTCAGCGTCTTGATCCAAGACATTCAAGGTGTGAGAAAAAAGGGAAAGTGTGGTGTCGCGTGATCGATGTTTTCGGAATCCATTTCGGTCTGCTTTAGGACGGCTCTTTCCTTACCTGTACGCCTGCACCTGCATCTACGTCTATCGTCCGCAAGCCACCGCCGCTACCGATTCTCGTCTTGCATTCGCAAATGGCGTTCGGTGAGAACGTCCGTCGGTGTACCTCGTCATTAGCTCCAATATAACCGATTTACTCTTTGTCTTCACTTCGTGAGGCGTACGTGGGAAGAACTGAAAAGTTGCCCGACTCTTCTCGCAATGCACTCATTCGGAATTTCAGCAGAAACAATTTCCGTGATATACAACGTCTCCCCTGCCAGTGGAGTTTGCTGAACATCATAGTAATGCTATGTGCCATCCAGACGATACCGTATGACGAAACACGTTACTCTTCGTTCGATTTTCTCAGTCTCTTCTGGTAATCCTACTTGACAAAGGCCGCACACTTGCACGATCCCTCCGTTGTACTAAACCCTACAAAAGTTTCTCAGTCCAGCCACGGGTCTGTAGAACGTGGTACGGGCGACAGTCCTTACAACTGGTCGTTCCTTCCCAGTTGCCGGCCTGCGTGGCCATGCGGTTCTAGGCGCTTCAGTCCGGAACCGCGCGACCGCTACGGTCGCAGGTTCGAATCCTGCGTGGGGCATAGGTGTGTGTGATGTCCTTAGGTTAGTTAGGTTTAAGTAGTTCTAAGTTCTAGGGGACTGATGACCTCAGATGTTAAGTCACATAGTGCTCAGAGCCATTTGAACCATTTTGAACCTTCCCAGTTGAGGCTGCAGGTTAACGTTTTCCTCCCTCGGGCATGGGTGTGTGTGTTTGTCCTTAGGGTAATTTAGGTTAAGTAGTGTGCAAGCTTAGAGAGTGATGACTCTAGCAGTTAAGTCCCATAAGATTTCGCACATTTTTTGAACCGTCTTCCTCCCGCTCAGTTAACACAAAGAATTTCAGTATTACTTAAAATTGGGAGCATAGCTGGTACAGAGAGCAGGTCTGTATTGGATCCTAACGCCGGCTGGCACACCTTGCCGTGCAACAGAGATTCTGAATACACTTCCTATGGGTTCTGATGTATTCGGATGTTGTCGAGAGATAAATAAATGTCGTTTGTTTTCTACGTATTGGCAACGGTAATACCATAGCTTCAATGACACTTAGGCTCCCTCCGACATTTAATATGCTCAAGGTGGCTTTTAATTATTAATGTTTGACGAGGAAAATGTTTTAGCTCTGCGTCTAAATGTCGGTGGCTCCCTTGCGCTCAGAATCTCCGAGTAGCATTCACACTGCTGGCTCGCTCATAATCCTGAACCCCACTGGCGCAAGTCTATGCCGTATTGCACGTCCGTTGCCGCTGTCTCTTCACTGACAGCTCCAAAACAAGAGAGGCCACCAGTTTTGCTTACTTCTGCAGAGACCCACTATCTTGGACTATGTTTAAGCTACCGACGGAAGCCAGCACCTTCACAGCTGAAGCCCTTGCAATTAAGGAAGCCCTTCAACAGGCCGCAAATAAGTTCAACGACTTCCTTATTGTCACGGATTCGAGGAGTGCACTGGAAAAGCAGCAGTGGGCCTACAACACTAACCGCAATGCAATCGAAGAAATTAAGTTACTCTATCAGTGTGAAAGTAAACATAAACGTGTCCAGTTACTATGGGTCAAGGAACGTT
Source organism: Schistocerca americana (assembly GCF_021461395.2). NCBI lineage: Eukaryota > Metazoa > Arthropoda > Insecta > Orthoptera > Acrididae > Schistocerca > Schistocerca americana. The sequence goes on from NC_060128.1 coordinate 193,719,806, forward strand.
CCGCTATCTCACGTGACGTGATGGCGGACCACGTGGCAAAACCTCACTACACCTGCCTTCCACATACAGGTTCTGTCGCTGGGTGCATCAAGAATGGTCACACACATCGGAGATCTCACAACAGTCGAAAGGGAAACATTATGCCGCAATACAACCGAGTATTCCGCGAAAAATTTGGTTCTGCCAAATCGAGCTATCTAGTCGTGAGACCACTGTCATAAAGTGCTTCCGGCTTGGTCACGGATGTTACCCTTCACATCTTTCTAGGATGAAAGTTCAGCCATTTCCATACTGCGAAGTCCACACAACTGAGATTGCAGATCTTTATCATGTGATACTAGGGTGTTCACGCTATGAGAGACAACGCGGCAAGTTTCTTAATACCTTGATCAGAGCAGGAATTCCTCAATCTACATGTGTGAAGCCGGCCGCTCTGGCCGTGCGGTTCTAGGCGCTTCAGTCCGGAACAGCGCTGCTGTTACAGTCGCAGGTTCGAATCCCGCCTCGGGCATGGATGTGTGTGATGTGATGTCGTTAGGTTAGTTAGGTTTAAGTAGTTCTAAGTCTAGGGGACTGATGACCTCAGATGTTAAGTCACATAGTGCTTAGAGCCATATGAACCATTTTGAACATGTGTGACCTACCAGTTTGGACAGCTGACCATAACGGATTACGCCAGTAAATAGTTTTTGATGTTGCTGAGCAACAGTCATCAGTCATAAAATAATTTTTAAATGAAGTCACCGCCATTTGACTGCACTATTGTTTTTTTAATGATGACCCAGGTATCGGCCTTTCATGCCATTTTCAAGTGATAATATCATTACCATATATTGCAATATATGGTAATGCCAATTTCAAGTGATTAAGTTTATGTCATTAACATATATTGCAATATATGTTAATGATATAAACTCAGTCACTTGAAAACCGCATAACAGACGGTAAAGAAAATTAATTAAACTACTATACAGCCAAATGACGGTGTGTTCACTAAAAACAAAAAAAGACTACGTCAGTGTTGCCTAGTTTCTGCAAGAAGCGGATATCCAGTTATGAGTCAGATTAAAAGTTTCGATCGGAGGAAGTTGTGATATACGGACTGTGTTGAGTGTGTGAGTGACTGTACAAAGTGTGCCATGGGAGCGAGCGAGGTGGCGCAGTGGTTAGCACACTGGACTCGCATTCGGGAGGACGACGGTTCAATCCCGCGTCCGGCCATCCTGATTTAGGTTTTCCGTGATTTCCCTAAATCGCTCCAGGCAAATGCCGGGATGGTTCCTGTGAAAGGGCACGGCCGACTTCCTTCCCCGTCCTTCCTTAATCCGATGAGACTGATGACCTCGTTGTCTGGTCTCCTTCCCCAAAACACCCAACCAACCAACTGTGCCATGGACTTTACCTGTAATTAATATAATTCCTAAGATGCATGCTGCATATGTTGTATTACATACCAAATCTGTAGTTACTCACTTCTCCGACTAAATGGTTATATTTTTAAAAAATCATTGCTGTCCGTGTTCCGATCACGGGGACCGCACCCTGGTCGTCGCTCTATCACTGCAAGTCGCTGCTCAAGAATGCGAGTTATGCTCGCTAATTACAGCAGCCCAATAAAATATAAAATTCGAAAAAACAGAAACATCACACACTGATGAAAAGTACTCAAAAATCGGTTGAACAAGTTTGACGTCAGGGGCTGTTGTAAGAACTACAACAGGTAGATTTCATGGTAGACGATGTATGTACAGATGGAGCTTTGTTGTGTCACTGGTGTTTATGACTGCCCTTGTAATATCTCTGGATTTTTTTTTGTTCGTCATCAGTCTACTGACTGGTTTGATGCGGCCCGCCACGAATTCCTCTCCTGTGCTAACCTCTTCATCTCAGAGTAGCACTTGCAACCTACGTCTTCTATTATTTGCTTGACGTATTCCAATCTCTGTCTTCCTCTACAGTTTTTGCCCTCTACTACTCCCTCTAGTACCATGGAAGTCATTCCCTCATGTTTTAGCAGATGTCCTATCATCCTGTCCCTTCTCCTTATCAGTGTTTTCCACATATTCCTTTCCTCTCCGATTCTGCGTAGAACCTCCTCATTCCTTACCTTATCAGTCCAACTAATTTTCAACATTCGTCTATAGCACCACATCTCAAATGCTTCGATTCTCTTCTGTTCCGGTTTTCCCACAGTCCATGTTTTACTACCATACAATGCTGTACTCCAGACGTACATCCTCAGAAATTTCTTCCTCAAATTAAGGTCGGTATTTGATATTAGTAGACTTCTCTTGGCCAGAAATGCCTTTTTTGCCATAGCGAGCCTGCTTTTGATGTCCTCCTTGCTCCGTCCGTCATTGGTTATTTTACTGCCTAGGTAGCAGAATTCCTTAACTTCATTGACTTCGTGACCATCAATCCTGATGTTAAGTTTCTCGCTGTTCTCATTTCTACTACTTCTCATTACCTTCGTATTTCTCCGATTTACTCTCAAACCATACTGTGTACTCATTAGACTGTTCATTCCGTTCAGCAGATCATTTAATTCTTCTTCACTTTCACTTAGGATAGCAATGTCATCAGCGAATCGTATCATTGATATCCTTTCACCTTGTATTTTAATTCCACTCCTGAACCTTTCTTTTATTTCCATCATTGCTTCCTCGATGTACAGATTGAAGAGTAGGGGCGAAAGGCTACAACCTTGTCTTACACCCTTCTTAATACGAGCACTTCGTTCTTGATCGTCCACTCTTATTATTCCCTCTTGGTTGTTGTACATATTGTATATGACCCGTCTCTCCCTATAGCTTACCCCCACTTTTTTCAGAATCTCGAACAGCTTGCACCATTTTATATTGTCGAACGCTTTTTCCAGGTCGACAAATCCTATGAAAGTGTCTTGATTTTTCTTTAGCCTTGCTTCCATTATTAGCCGTAACGTCAGAATTGCCTCTCTCGTCCCTTTACTTTTCCTAAAGCCAAACTGATCGTCACCTAGCGCATTCTCAATTTTCTTTTCAATTCTTCTGTATATTATTCTTATAACCAGCTTCGATGCATGAGCTGTTAAGCTGATTGTGCGATAATTCTCGCACTTGTCAGCTCTTGCCGTCTTCGGAATTGTGTGGATGATGCTTTTCCGAAAGTCAGATGGTATATCGCCAGACTCATATATTCTACACACCAACGTGAATAGTCGTTTTGTTGCCACTTCCCCCAATGATTTTAGAAATTCTGATGGAAAGTTATCTATCCCTTCTGCCTTATTTGACCGTAAGTCCTCCAAAGCTCTTTTAAATTCCGATTCTAATACTGGATCCCCTATCTCTTCTAAATCGACTCCTGTTTCTTCTTCTATCACATAAGACAAATCTTCACCCTCATAGAGACATTCAATGGATTATTTCCACCTATCTGCTCTCTCCTCTGCATTTAACAGTGGAATTCCCGTTGCACTCTTAATGTTACCACCGTTGCTTTTAATGTCACCAAAAGGTGTTTTTACTTTCCTGTATGAAGAGTCTGTCCTTCCGACAATCATATCTTTTTCGATGTCTTCACATTTTTCCTGCAGCCATTTCGTCTTAGCTTCCCTGAAGTTCCTATGTATTTCTTTCCTCAGCGACTTGTATTTCTGTATTCCTGATTTTCCCGGAACATGTTTGTACTTCCTCCTTTCATCAATCAACTGAAGTAATTCTTCTGTTACCCATGGTTTCTTCGCAGCTACCTTCTTTGTACTTATGTTTTCCTTCCCAACTTCCGTGATGGCCCTTTTTAGACATGTCCATTCCTCTTCAACTGTACTGCCTACTGCGCTATTCCTTATTGCTGTATCTATAGCGTTAGAGAACTTCAAACGTATCTCGTCATTCCTTAGTACTTCCGTATCCCACTTCTTTGCGTATTGATTCTTCCTGACTAATGCCTTGAACTTCAGCCTGCTCTTCATCACTACTATATTGTGATTTGAGTCTCTATCTGCTCCTGGGTACGCCTTACAATCCAGTATCTGATTTCGGAATCTCTGTCTGACCATGATGTAATCTAATTGAAATCTTCCCGTATCTCCCGGCCTTTTCGAAATATACCTTCTCCTCTTGTGATTCTTGAAGAGGGTATTCGCTATTACTAGCTGAAACTTGTTACAGAACTCAATTAGTCTTTCTCCTCTTTCATTCCTTGTCCCAAGCCCATATTCTCCTGTGACCTTTTCTTCTACTCCTTCCCCTACAACTGCATTCCAGTCGCCCATGACTATTAGATTTTCGTCCCCCTTTACATATTGCATTACCCTTTAAATATCCTCATACACTTTCTCTATCTGTTCATCTTCTGTTTGCGACGTCGGCATGTATACCCGAGCTATCGTTGTCGGTGTTGGTCTGCTGTCGATTCTGATTAGAACAACCCGGTCACTGAACTGTTCACAGTAACACACCCTCTGCCCTACCTTCCTATTCATAACGAATCCTACACCTGTTATACCATTTTCTGCTGCTGTTGATATTACCCGATACTCATCTGACCAGAAATCCTTGTCTTCCTTCCACTTCACTTCACTGACCCCAATTATATCTAGATTGAGCCTTTGCATTTCCCTTTTCAGATTTTCTAGTTTCCCTACCACGTTCAAGCTTCTGACATTCCACGCCCCGACTCGTAGAACGTTATCCTTTCGTTGATTATTCAATCGTTTTCTCATGGTAACAGCCAACATAATCACATACAAGAAGCTTTTCTTAGAGCAGCTGAGAAGACAGCAGTGGGAAGATGACGTAACATGCTGTGAGGTACCGCTGACAGGTGGCTTGCTCGGTGTGGGTATCGTGAGAGGGACCGCCTAATTTGTGGCCCCCCTCCGATATTAGCTGATGCGTTCGAAAGTTGGGCGCCAAACTGATAAACTTCGGTTACTAATCATAGAAAAACTGAACCTTGTATTTACTTTCATTTCATGTAAAAGTACCTCTCAGTAGCAGACTGTCATGCCGTTATTTCAAATCTGTGAACACTGCTACAGGAAAAGGCAGATCAAGCTCTTCGGAGATCTTCGGATCGCACCTAACTTGCATGACGGGGGAAGTGGTTCGGCTGTAAGATCAGAACTGGTTCGGCAGTTTCAGAATACGGACATGTTGTATGCCTTAGTCGGTATCGGTTAAGGACGTAATTAGCAATCTCTGGTTATTTGGATGTGTAACGTAGAACAACATGTTAGTAATTACGCAAATATGCAGTTCATCGTCTTGTTTTTATGAAAATGTAAAGACGAGAAGTTATTTGTGATTCTTAAAGTGGAATGTAATTGGGCAGTTTCTCGTATTCTGCTAATAAAAAGCGAGTTGCATCCCGTATAAACAGATTAATTGAAAATTTATTTATTTATACAATAGCGGTTCCTCGCTAAGAGTTTATTACAGCCTCAAGATAACAGATTCGCGACCTACGTGTTGTTTTCGGTGCAGGGGACAACAATTGTAGAAGACTGCAGGTTGGTGAACATTAATTAGAATTTCACTCAGAGCGTGGACGTAATTGTCACCTCGCGTGTACTGCAGTCTTAGTACAGAGGAGATCTGTAATAACACAGATGAGGTACGACTTGTTGGTGTGGTCTTCAGTCCAGAGACTGGTTTGATGCAGCTCTTCATGCTACTTAATCCTCTGCAAACTTCTTCATCTCCGAGTAACTATTGCAGCCAACATCCTTATTAATCTGCCTAGTGTATTCATCTCTTGCTCTCGCTCTATGATTTTTACCCTCTACGCCGCCTCCCAATACTAAATTGGTGATCCCTTGATGCCTCAAAACGTGTCCTGCCAACCGATCCCTTCTTCTAGTCAAGTTGTGCCACAAACTTCTCTTCTCCCCATCCTATTCAATACTTCCTCATTAGTTATGTGATCTACCCATCTAATCTTCAGCATCCTTCTGTAGCACCTCATTTCTTCTTGTCTAAACTATTTATCGTCCATGTTTCACTTCCATACGTGGCTACACTCCATGCAAATACTTTCAGAAACGACTTCCTGACACTTAAATCTGTACTTTATGTTAACAAATTTCTCTTCTTCAGAAACGCTTTTCTCGCCATTGCCAGCCTACACTTTATCCTCTCTACTTCGACCATCATCAGTTACTTTCCTGCGTGCGGATTGGCTGCGCGGTTAGAGGCGCCACGACACGAACTGCGCGGCCCCTCCCACCGGAGGTTCGAGTCCTCCCTCGGGCATGGGTGTGTGTGTTGTACTTAGCGTAAGTAAGTTTCAGTTGTTTAAAACAGTATGCAGGTGTAGGTACCGATGATCTCCGCAGTTTGGTCCCTTAGGAATTTACACAAACTTATTTTGCTCCCCAAATAGCAAAACTCATCTACTGCTTTAAGTGTCTCATTTGCTAATCTAATTCCGCCGGCCGAAGTGGCCGTGCGGTTAAAGGCGCTGCAGTCTGGAACCGCAAGACCGCTACGGTCGCAGGTTCGAATCCTGCCTCGGGCATGGATGGTTGTGATGTCCTTAGGTTTAACTAGTTCTAAGTTCTAGGGGACTAATGACCTCAGCAGTTGAGTCCCATAGTGCTCAGAGCCATTTGAACCATTTTTTTAATCTAATTCCGCCCTGAATTAATCAGACTACATTCCAGTATCCTCGTTTTACTTTTGTTGATGTTCATCTTATATCCTCCTTTCAAGACACTGTCCACTCCGTTCAAATGCTCTTCCAGGTCCTTTGCTGTCTCTGACGGAATTACAATGTCGTAGGCAAACCTCAAAGTTTTTAATTCCTCGCCATGCATTTTAGTTGCTGTTCCAAATTTTTCTTTCGTTTCCTTTACTGCTTGCTCAGTATACAGATTGAATAACATCGGGGATAGGCTACAACCCTGTCTCACTCCCTTCCCAACCAATGCTTCTCTTTTGTGCACCTCGATTCTTATAACTGCCATCTGATTTCTGTACAAATTGTGAATAGCGTTTAGCTCCCTGTATTTTACCGCTGCCACCTTCAGAATTTGAAAGAGAGTATTCCAGTCAACATTGTCAAAACCTTTCTGTAAGTCTACAAATGTTAGAAACGTAGGTTTGCCTTTTCTTAATTTACTTTCTAAGATGAGTCGTAGGGACAGTATTGCCTCGCGTGTTCCACCAGTTCTACGGAATTCAAACTGATCTTCCCCGAGGTCGGCATCTACCAGTTTTCCCATTCGTGTGTAAGGAATTCGTGTTAGTACCTTATTAAAGCGATAGTTGGATCAATTTCACACCTGTCAACACCTGATTTCTTTGGGACTGGAATTGTGATATTGTTCTTGAAGTATGAGGGTACTTCGCCTATCTCACAGATCTTGCTTACCAGATGGTATGAAGGAGGCAAATTTTCGAGGGAAGAGGTTTATCACACGCACGTAGATATCGCCCTCTCTCTCTCTGTTTCACCTTGCGGTACAGAGTAACTGAGCGCAGCGGCTGAGAAACATGTTCTGCCTCGTTGCAGCGGTGAGCCTGGCGGTGTCCGGGGTGTGCGGCGTGTGCACCATCTGGGCGCAGACGGAGCTGCAGATCCTGATGCTGCCGCTGGCCTTCATGGTGCTGTCCGGGATGTGCGTCTCCGTCGTCAACACCGTCGTCGTGGACTCCTTCCCAACATACCTCAGGTCAGCAGCGTCCGTTCCTTTGTTTTCTCTACAATCCTATGACTGTTTCGATGTTCCCCGCTACGAATTCCTCTGCTGTGCCTTCTACGTCTGGCAGCAGCACTTACACCTAACGTCCTGAACTACACTGAAGAGCCAAAGAAACTGGTACACCTGCCTAATATCGTTTAGCATATAGAAGTGCCGCAACACGACTAGTGTCAAGTAGTTCTGGAGTGCATTGACACCATTGATCCTCCAGGGCTGTCCATAAATCCGCAGGGGTACGAGAGGCTGCAGATCTCTTTTGAACAGCAAGTTGGAATGCATTCCAGGTATGTTCAACAGTGTTCGTGTCTGGAGAGTGTGGTGGCCACCGGAAGTGTTTAAACTCGCAACATTGTTTCTGCAGCAACTCTCTAGCAATTTTGAACGTGTGGGGTGTCGCATTGTCCTGCTGGAATTTCCAAACTCCGTCCGACTGCACAATGGATATGAATGGATGCAGGGGATCAGACAGGATGCTTACATACGTGTCACCTGTCAGAGTCATATCTAGATGTATCACGCCCCACAGCAGTACAGAGCCTTCACCAGCTTGACCCTTCACCCTGCTGACATGCACGGTCCATGGATTCATGAGGTTGTCTCCATACCCCTACAAGTCGATTCGCTCGATACAATTTGAGACTCTTCCGACCAGGCAACATGTTTCCAGTCATCAACAGTCCAATGTCGGTGTTGACGGGCTCAGGCGAGGCGTAAAGCTTTGTGTCGAGCAGTCATCAAGAGTAGACGAGTGGTCCTTCGGCTCCGAAAGCCCATATGGATGATGTTCCGTTGAATGGTTCAGACGCTGAAACTTGTTGATGGGCCAGCATTGAAATCTGCAAGAATTTGCGGAAGGGTTCCACTTGTGTCACGTTGAACGATTGTCTTCAGTCGTCGTTGGTCCCGTTCTTGCAGGATCTTTTTCCGTTCCCAGCGATGTCGGAGATTTGATGTTTTACCGGATTCCTGATATTCACGATACATTCGTGGAATGGTCGTACGGGAAAATCCGCACTTCAACACTACCTCGGAAATGCTGTATCTCATCGCTCGTAGGCTGACTGTAGCACCACGTTCAAACTCACTTAAATCTTGATAACCTGCCATTGTTGCACCAGTAACTGATCTAACAAGTACGCCAGACACTTGTTTTATGTAGGCCTTGCCGACCGCAGCGTCGTATTCTGCCTGTTTCCATATCTCTGTATTTGAATACTCATACCTATACCAGTTTTTTTGGCGCTTCAGTGTATTTTCTTGATATATTCCAACCTCTGTCTTCCCCTAGACCAGTAGTTTTCATCCTGGGGGTAATTACCGTCTGAGGGGCGAAATGAAATTTTCTGAGAGGTAAAAACCAAACCATTCGTTTCTCTTTCATAAGAGAATACATTGCCCGTCATAGATTCTATTGTGCTTTATTAAACTCATGCTAAGGGCTAATTTCTGCAGTGAGGCATTACCAAGAAGATTCGCCACGTGATGTATTACATGCCGTGCTCAATACACAATGCATGACATGTAGCAAATGTGCTTGATAATGGCTCGCGGCTAAAATTAGCTAATAGCACGATTTTTTAAAAGCACAATACCACCAACAATTGAGAATGTATTCTTTTATTAAACACTTGCAGACTGTGGGTCCCCACGGAACCAAAAATTCCGTTTCAGTCACTAAACTAAATTAATTTCAAAAGATTGCTATTATTATCACAATTTTGTAAGACTCTAATATTGGTTACATAAGTTATCAATAATTACTTTTTCTCAATTAATAGCATTAATGCGGTGGAGGCTACAGTTTCCTCACTTAGTCCACCCACTACACACACAGCGTCCTGTACATGGCTGAAGATAAAAGTATTCGTAACAAATGCTAAACATCTGCAGAACATGTCTTCTCCTAACTGTAAATAGTTATTGCAGTAATGCAGAAATAGCTTCATTACTAGCTTCCAGACAGGTAAATGAATTAATTGACAGCACGTCAGAGCAGTAACCACATAAAGGCTATTACAGTAACGTACACAGATTATTATTATTGAAGTGATCGCCAACTAACTAAACAATAGAATGAAAGATTTTTCTTGGAACACTTTTATTTTTAAAATTATGAAAGATAAGCCATATTTAGTTTGTGTGTGTGTGTGTGTGTGTGTGTGTGTGTGTGTGTGTGTGTGTGTGTGTGCGTCGGCGAAGGGATGGGAGCGGGGGTGTTAGAATGAATGACGAAAGAATTCGTGGTGCATCGAAAGACCGCATGTACTACCCACAACTCCTCCTCAGAAAAGAAAGTCAGCTATCTACGTTGAGGGTAGCCACTTGCTACAAGATACACATCCCCTGCATTACTGCTCTCCACTGCGGCACTTGCTTGACCTGCTAACTGCAGCCCAATTTAAAATCGAACAAGTTCAGATGTGTGCACTGTACTTACTGTTCATAAATCACTTGATTCCTGCATTCCTTACTTCTCAAGTGGCAGAAACTGGACGCCTTCAGGCTGTTATTGCTTCGTTCCTATCCACTCTAAAAATAAGGATAATACTCTGTACAGAACTATAGTAGCCTTTATGTAGTCACTCCTGTGTCGCACTCTCAATTAAATCACTTATCTGTCTCGAAGCAAGTTATGAAGCAGTTTCTGGACTACTACAGTTACTATCTACAACTTGGTGAGGACATTTTCTTGAGGTATTTAGCATTTGTTACGTGTATGTCTTACTTTTATCATTAGCCATGAACGGGACGAAGCACAACATATCTGTGTAGTGCGTGGACTATGTGAGGAACCTGGAACCTCCACCGCATTAATGCTACTAATGGAGAAAAAGTAATTACTGATAACTTATATAATCAATATTAGAGTCTTACAAAATTGTGATAATAGTATTGATCTTTTGAAAATAATTCAGTGTCACGACGGAAACACAATCGATCGTTTAGTTTTTGCCGCTCAGAAAATTACAGCTTAGACCTTGGGAGTAATCACCCCCAGGTTGGGACGCACTGGTGTAGAACACGTTGTGACGCGACCGCGACGTACCGTTGAGCGATATTTGATTATTTTTCAGCTCATTTCGTGACTACTTCTCAGGAGAAAACAATGCTTGCTAACTCAGGTAGAAGGCTTCAAACTACCTTGTTAAGAAACGCGCAGGCCGCGGTGTTTAAAACCCCGTGGTCCGGCTCCACGGCAGGAGGTCAGTCGCAGAGGCGGTAGGTCCCCAGGCCACTCTACGGTTCACACACCTGTTCCGCGTTGAGACGCCTTTTGTAAGCCAAGAATAGGATATCAGTGCGGAGTTCCCCCCAATTCACAAACTCAAACGTACCAGATGATGTTCAGATGTGTGTGAAATCTTATGGGACTTAACTGCTAAAATGATCAGTCCCTAAGCTTACACACTACTTAACCGAAATTATCCTATGGACTGCAGCACCTTAGACCCTTCGGCTATTCCCGCGCGGCTGAAACGTATAGCAAAACAGAACAGGTCACATTTCGTGTAAAAAAATGGTTTAAATGGTTCTGAGCACTATGGGACTTAACTGCTGTGGTCATCAGTCCCCTAGAACTCAGAACTACTTAAACCTAACTAACCTAAGGACATCACACACATCCATGCCCGAGGCAGGATTCGAACCTGCGACCGTACATTTCGTGTAACTTTGCAAGAAAAGTCAAACACTCTGCAATGTAAACTATTTTCGTCTTAAAACCGGTAATGAGTTAAAAGGACAAAGAATATACTGTAGTGCACAGTCATTGTAACGAAGTAGGTAGACTAAACTCTGTGACACATTCCAATTTTCCATTCAACAAAATATTGTGTTATCAGAATTTCCTCGGGTATGATTTACTTCTGTTGTTCTTGTCGCAGAAAGAAGAGGTACGTTCAAGAACTCTGTGTTTTATAATCTTTAACTAATAACAATTCATTTTTTTTGTAAAAACGTGTCTGCAAATCATTTGTAGAATGGCCACATTAAATTGCAAATGGTCCTCACGGGTGTGCCGCAGGATGACGTTGTGCGACTTGTAAGTTTCGTGGCAGCATCTGTCTGACATTTTCAGGCGGTTGAACCTTACGGGTGGCTAGGTACGACTGACGGTATCCGCACATTATAGTACTCGCGCGCGAAGAATGCGCAGACGCGGAAATCACGCAATTATTTGCAAATGGATGGCGCCATACTAAAATTAATTTGTATGTTTCTCTATGTATCAGAGGAATAGGTATCAGGATTGTGCGTCATTGTTTGAGAGCAGGACGAACGAATTGTAAAAGCTCTGTGTTGACTACATATTGTTTATCCACAAAGTCGAACCTGCAGTTCCTTTCTTGGAGACGGAAGTAGTACTTGGAAACACATGTATTACGTGGAAACTAACGCACTATTACCACGGTCATAAAAGTTTCCCAACACTGAAGATGTGGAATAGCCGCCATCGTTTGGTACATTCTGCAATGGCACTGTGTCGGCAAGGAGAAAAAAAAAACATTGATGTCTGTATGTTATTCTCATTACTGCATCGTGCCATCCCACTTCTGCCGTACTTTTTCCAAGGTAACCCATTCTTCAACGTATTGCATACGCTTTGGATCATATCGATATTTTTTTTTCCAAATTTTATTCTGCCGGTAAGGGAAAGTTGTGTTACAATAGATGGGCGTGGCGTTTTTGAGAAAGCGCTGGGTTTCGCATTAGCTTCCCGAATATGAAACTCCGTGGCAGATGAAAACTGTGTGCCTGACCGAGACTCGAACTCGGGACCTTTGCCTTTGTCGAGCAAGTCCTCTACCATCTGAGCTACCGAAGCACGACTCACGCCCGGTCCTCACACCTTTTACTTCTGCCAGTATCTCGTCTCCTACCTTCCAAACTTTACAGAAGCTCTGCTGCGAACCTTGCAGAACTAGCACTCCTGAAAGAAAGGATACTGCGGAGACATGGCTTAGCCACAGCCTGGGGGATGTTTCCAGAATGAGATTTTCACTCTGCAGCGGAGCGTGCGCTGACATGAAACTTCCTGGCAGATGAAAACTGTGTGCCGGGCCGAGACTCGAACTCGGTAGAGCACTTGCCCGCGAAAGGCAAAGGTCCCGAATTCGAGTCTCGGTCGGGCTCACAGTTTTGATCTGCCAGGAAGTTTCATATCAGCGCACACTCCGCTGCAGAGTGAAAATGTCAGCCTGGAAGCTTCCTGAATAGCTCGCGCCGCCCGTCTTGTTAAGGCCGGTTCCCACTAGGGCTGCCGCGCGTCAAAACCGCGCGTCAGCGGCGTGGTTGCCATGGAAACGGCGTCAGCGGCAAGGCGCGGCGGGCTCTGCGTCGCGGTTTGACCATATCGAACCGCTTCCGCTGCCGCGTGCCGCGCTCCAGGTGCGCGCCGCCAATCACAGAACGCGCTGAGCGTGACGTCAGGTACGGCACCCCGGGCCACACGAACTTCTGCCGAAGCGCTGGCGCGGACGCGGCGGCAGCTACGAAATACTTATCATCCGACTCCAAGGAAACTATTCGGTAGAAAAATTTGATTCTTGAGCATGTTACAGCCTGATACCTTCTCTCGATAAAGGACCAAATTTCTTTTCGTTATTCGTCGTGGTTACTTGCTATATCGCATTTACGTAAACCTTTACACGAAATTTTAATGAGTGTGCAGAGGTAAAAACGCATTGCGTGGACTTTGCGTACAGTTCGTTTTAGGTAATACATTATTGCGTATGAAATTTAGTCAATATATCGAAATTGTTTTTAAAGCTGAGAGCAGAACGATAGCTATCACCGTTCTCGAGATATTGGATGATATGTCGACGGACGGGCTGTGCGGTGACCGCGCGCGGGTCGCTCGCTACGCGACCGATACTTTCGTCCTGCTCGTCGTAAACCTTGTGGTTGTATCAACTGCAAATTTCGTAAACGGTTCAAGAAATCGAAACGTGTTTTTCTTGCAAACGATAACTTGTAAAAACTCATGTATTTCGTCGCATGATAAATATCCAAAATCTGTTTAACTACCAAGATATGAAAGAAACTACAGTTTTTTCGGAAGGGATAGATGAATTTTTTTAAACAGCATTTAATAGCATGTGTAATGAGAACTTAAACCGAGACTTATTTGCTGGTATGTCATAAGATGTAATTTGCTAATTATCTACAGCTATTGATTATTTCCTTTGGAAGTAACAAACGTTTTTTTCTTTATCCAGTGTACTTTATTGGTTCAAGACGCGTTTCGCCTTTTACTTTAAGGCATCTTCGGTGGAATCTAGAATGATTCAGTTTTGTTTTGATATGTGATACTTGCAGATCATAAAACAGTTCACATCTGTTTTTACGTGAATAACTGATTACTTACAGTGAATCGAGTTTTTGGCAGACATCTGCGTTTCCCCTCACCTGGTCACATGCTGGAGGTTGAACTAAATCTTAGATTATGGAACATAAGCACATTTTCATGTTCTTTTTTTTTTCTTCAGTGACTAGCTGTAGACATTTTACCGAAAACACTGATTTGAAGTCGTAACTACAGTGTGTTCACCTCATGTCCCTTCCTGTTTGGTTTGTTTATGTACATGTTGCCAACCTAAAGAATTATATGCTGAAAACTAATGTTTGTTTATTTCTGTTCTCCTTATATCTGTATGTGTGTGTGGCTAGCCAGTGATAGTTATAGAAAGTTGAAAGTGAATGCAGTAGTTGTCAGACAGTGGTTGAAAGATTTGGTGTTCAGCTGATTTCAGTTTTGGTTTAAATGTTTTGTGGAGTAGTGCATGGAAGAGTAAATTCACTGCTTACATTAACAGATAAAATAGTAGAATAGCATTTCAACAGATGATTATTATCATAATACTATCACCCCACCCCTTTTGTCCTCAATCTTTGATGCCTCATAATATGTCCTGTCAACTTACCCCTCTTCCTCCTCTATTTAATTCCGTACCTCTTCTTTAGTTACATGATCCTCTTATCTAATCTTCAGCATTCTTATTGATCACCACGTTTTGAAAGTGTCCATTGTCTTCTTGACAGAACTGTTCATCGCCCACGTTTCACTTACATTCAAGGCTGCACTCCACACAAATACCTTTGTAAAATAGTACCCAGTCATTAGAATTTATATTCGATGTGAACAAATTTTCTTTTTCAGAACGCTTTTGTTGCTATTCACAGTCTTCATTTTATATCCTCTCTACTTCTGCCTTCTCAATTACTGCTTCCCTTTCAAGTCACTCAAGTTTTAGGAATGCAATTTGGTTTCTGTACAAGTTGTAGATAATCTTGTGGCCCTGTGTTTTATCGATGACATCTCCAGAGGTTCAAGGAATGTTTTAATTAAGATTGTCAAAACCTTTCTCTTAACATGCAAATGCTATAAACACAGTTTCGCAGTTCTTCAGTGTGTCTACTTAGCTATGTGGTAGGATCAGTATTGCCTTGCATGTTCAGACATCTCACAGGAATCTAACATCGTGCTTATGTTAGTTTGTACAACCCCTCCCCCTCTCCTCTCTACATATTCCTTCCACTTTCTAGCCTTCACTTATTTGCTTAGTTTTGACTTGCCAAATGAGTTCTTGACAGTTGCTTCTCCTTTGAGGAAAGTTTTCTTTGTTCCTTCTCATTTTCATTCTCTTATGTTTTCCAAGTGCAAAATCGCGTTGCAATTTTGGACTTTCTGTCAACGTCATGTTTAGACATTTCTATTTCCTATGGCCTACTTTATTTGCTGCATTTTTATATTTTTCCCTCGTATCAAATTCAATATATCACGTTTTATCTAACGATTTCTACTGTACCTTCTTCCTGTTCACATACTCTGCTGCACTGACCACTTCTTCTCTCAAAGATATCCATTCGTATTCTAGCGGATTCCTCCCTCTGTTTCAGTCAGTCGTTGCATTACAGTAACTTTAAGATTATCGAATAACTGTGGGTCTTGACTTATTCAAGTTCTGTTTCCTTAATTTGCCACCGTTTACTGTTTCTTTAGTTGTAAACCGCAGCTCGTAACCAATAAATTATTGTAGGTTTGCGTCTGCACCAGGAAATGTCTTATAATTTAAAATCTGGTTTCGAAAACTTTGTTCCAAATATGTATTATTCTTTCATGATTCTTAATCAAGGTGCTGGCGATGATTACATTATGCTCTGTGCGGAATTCTATCTGGTGGCTTCCACTTTCATCCCTTCCCCCCAAGCCTTTGTGTTCTTACTGTTTTCCTGTACCTGCTACCGTATCGCATTTTAAATTTTTGTCTCGCTTAACTATCTGAATAATCTCTTTTGTCGTACATTGTTTCAACGTGTTAGGAGATAGTGAACAATCATGAACGGTAGTCATGAAATATGTTTATGTTGAAATGAGAAAACACGAATAATGAAATATGTGAAAGAGTACATTGTACAGAAAATGAAAAATTGGTATGTCATCACCCAACTTCGTCTTTCCTTGATTTAGGTGTAAGATCCGGTCGCTTCGGTGGGTCCCAGCCCGTACCTCAGTGGCTGTCCGTCATTGGCTACCGCTAGCGGCTGCCGCTTCCAGGTGGGAACGCCAATTCCGCGAGCCGCCGCGTCAAAGCGGAAAACGCTTGCCGCTGCCGTTGCCGCACGCCGCGCTGCCGAGCTCTAGTGGGAACCGGCCTTTACGGTCCGCGCGGCTGCCCCCATCGGATGTTCGAGTCCTCCCTCGGGGCGTGAGTCGTGCTTGGGTAGCTCAGATGGTAGAGTACTTGCCCGCGAAAGGCATAGGTCCCGAGTTCGAGTCTCGGTCCGGCACAGTAATTTTCATACCAGCGCACACTCCGCTGCAGAGTGAAAATCTCACTCTGGAGAAGGACGGATGTTGCACAGAGTGGGTGAATGCTACTAGTCGCGAGACTGGTGGCTGCTGTACAGGTGATGTTGTTGATGTCGTTGCAGGGCGATGGCGGTGTGCCTGTCCCTGTGCTGCGGGCGGCTGGGCACGTTTGTGACGTCACTGATGCTGGGCGCCCTCATCGACTCCAGCTGCGTGCTTGCCGTCGCCGTCCTCGGAGGCTTCGTCTTCGGTGAGTCAGCCGCCGGAGCGGCTGTGGTCGCGCGGGCGTACGCAGCTGACGGCTCAGTCAACTTCTGGCTTCGTCCTCGACGGCGAGTGTTCGTCAGAGACGAGGGTACCGTTTGGAGTGCCCCAGGGATGTCTGATAGGACCACTGTTGCCCTCTACAGACATATATACATAACTTGATGGACAGAGTGAGCACCAATCTGCATGGCTCTTTGCTGACGATTCTGTGGCGTACGGGATGTGTCATGAATGACTATAGGAGGCTATGCGCTAATTAAAACAAAATTTATAGTCGCGACATTTCAGTACCTGTGTTATTCAGAAGTGCAGTGCAATGTTACTTCAGACGCACACAGGTGCCCGAAGGAAGAGACCCTGTGGCGAATGCAGTCCTTATGAAATACATGAAATGTACCGGGTGATCAAAAAGTCAGTATAAATTTGAAAACGGAATAAATCATGAAATAATATAGACAGAGAGGTTCAAATTGACACACATGCTTGGAATGACATGGGGTTTTATAACAACCAAAAAAATACAAAAGTTCAAAAAATGTCCGACAGATGGCGCTTCATCTAATCAGAATATTAATAGTTAGCATAACAAAGTAAGACAAAGCAAAGATGATGTTCTTTACAGGAAATGCTCAATATGTCCACCATCATTCCTCAACAATAGCCGTAGTCGAGGAATAATGTTGTGAACAGCACTGTAAAGCATGTTCGGAGTTATGGTGAGGCATTGGTGTCGGATGTTGTCTTTCAGCGTCCCTAGAGATGTGGGTCGATCACGATACACTTGCGACTTCAGGTAACCCCAAAGCCAATAATCGCACGGACTGAGGTATGGGGACCTGGGAGGCCAAGCATGAAGAAAGTGTCAGCTGAGCACGCGATCATCACCAAACGACGCACGCAAGAGATCTTTCACGCGTCTAGCAATATGGGGTGGAGCGCCATCCTGCATAAACATCGTTCGTTCCAGCAGGTGTTTATCAGCCAGGCGGGGGATGATGCGATTCTGTAACACATCGGCGTACCTCTCACCCGTCACGGTAGCAGTTACAAAACGAGAATCACGGATATCCTTGATGAAAAAAGGCCCGATAACGGTAGATGTGGTAAATCCAACCCATACCGTGACTTTCTCGTCGAGCAATGGAGTTTCCACAACAGTTCTAGGATTTTCGGTAGCCCAAATTCTGCAGTTGTGGGCGTTCACAGACCCTCGGAGCGTGAAATGAGCTTCATCGGTCCACAACAACCAATCGTCATCTTCCGCTATCTTTTGAAACGCCCACACCGCAAATGCCCTCCACTTCACTAAATCGCCAGGTAACACAGTTCATGATGCCGACGGATTTTGTATGGATAGTATCGGAGGGTAAGGTTAAGTGCCAACCAAACAGTAGTGTATGGAATGCCGGTGCGACGTGCGGCTGCACGAGCGCTGACTTCCCCGTGCATAGACGAACCCACAACAGTCTCCATTTCTTCCTGAACTGTCTCAGCAGCATTACGCCTTGTGCTCGGTCGGCCACTACGGAGTCAATCGTCTAAACAACCCGTGACCATCCGCGCCGCCATGTGCTGTTGCCATTTTTCGGGGTGCACTCAACCTCGTGATGCCAATTGAGGAGCTACTCAACGGAATAGTAGCGGCTCTGGTCACAGAAAACCAGCATAACGTCTGGGAGAGCAGTGTGCTGACCACACACCCCTCCTATCTGCATCCTCATCTGAGGATGACACGGCGGTCGGATGATCCCGATAAAATTGTTGCCTGATGACGGAGCCGACGGAGTGCTCTCACACTCAATGTGGGATCAGAGGGGTAGACAGGTTCCAACATGGGGGGAGGGGGGTGGAGGAGGGGAAGGAATGGGGAAAGGGGAAAGAGCGAAGAGTGTAGGAGGGATGAGGGATGAAAGGAAAGGGAGCAATGGGTTATGGGGAAAGGGTGATGGGGGAAGGGGGAATAGAGGATGGGGAAGTGGGTGGGGAGTGGGGGGAGAGGACAGGGGAAAGGAGGCAGGGGGTTTGACGAAGCAGGGGCGGTAAGAGGGAATTAGTGGCAGGGGCAGAAGAGGGGAAGCTGGAAAGGGGTGACTGCCACTGACAGCGCCAAATCTGATATAACACGCCAACCCCATACAGACACAGGAGCAAGAAACAAAGAGGATCAAGAGGACTGTACGTTATGTGGCTGTGATTTTATCGGGTTTCAGTGATACTATTCTGTCTCATGCATACTGCAACTGAAGATTGTTTGCATGTACTAAGAAACACTTTAGCGCTGCCATCCACTGTTACCTGAGAAAGTGTCTTCTTCTCTTGTAGATGGTGTGGTCAGTACATGTTTAGCCGCGCGGGATTAGCCGAGCGGTCTAGGGCGCTACAGTCCTGGACTGTGCGATTGGTCCCGGCAGAGGTTCGAGTCCTCCCTCGGGCATGGGTGTGTGTGTTTGTCCCTAGGATACTTTAGGTTAAGTAGTGTGTAAGCTTAGGTACTGATGACCTTAGCATGTTCAAATGGCTCTGAGCACTATGGGACTTAACATCTGAGGTCATCAGTTCCCTAGAACTTAGAACTACTTAAACCTAACTAACCTATCACACACATCCATGCCCGAGGCAGGATTCGAACCTGCGACCGTAGCGGTCGCTCAGTTCCAGACTGAAGCTCCTAGAACCGCTCGGCCACAACGGCCGGCCTTACCACCTGTTCACAGAATCTGTAATCACTTACGCAGTGGTACACTAGAGTAATACATTCGGCATAATTTGTCTTCTACTCAAGCTAGCAGGAGCTGTCGCCTCTCGGTCGGGATTTTAACAAGGTGCCATCTATGTTATACTTTTAAGGGTCAATTTGTTTTTTTATTAGCGAGTGTCAGTTGTTTTTCCTTTTTGATGGCGTTGTATGTTGTTCCAGTACTCTCCTGGACCAAAAAGGCTGACAATTGCTGGACAGTAAGATGGCAGCTGACACTCGATTGGTCCCAGTGTAATGTCAAGGAACTTTTATTATTTCCTATTATCGCATGCTAAGACAAATGTGATTATGGTGATCTAATTTTGATATTTATACACTCTAAGACCAAAAAAAAAACGCACCACGAATAAATTATTTTAATGCGACGGAAATTGGTAGATGTGACGTAATTGTACAGACAGGCAAATGACGACAGTTTCAGAAAAAATTTGATGATTTATTCAGGAGAAAGGACTTTACAAATAGTGTAAGTACACTACTGGCTATTAAAATTGCTACACCACGAAGATGACGTGCTACAGACACGAAATTTCACCGACAGTAAGAAGATGCTGTGATATGCAAAGGATTAGCTTTTCAGAGCATTGACACAAGGTTGGCGACGGTGGCTACACCTACAACGTGCTGACATGAGGAAAGTTTCCAACCGATTTCTCATACACAGTTGACCGGCGTTGCCTGGTGAAACGTTGCTGTGATGCCTCATGTAAGGAGGAGAAATGCGTACCATCACGTTTCCGACTTTGATAAAGGTCGGATTGTAGCCTATCGCGATTGCTGTTTATCGTATCGCGACATTGCTACTCTCGTTGGTCGAGATTCAATGTTAGCAGAACATGTAATCGGTGGGTTCAGGGGGGTAATACGGAACGCCGTTCTGGATCACAACGGCCTCGTATCACTAGCAAACGAGATGACAGGCATCTTATCCGCATGGCTGTAACGGATCGTGCAGCCACGTCTCGATCCCTGGAGGGACCCGTCCACAATGCTCCAAACGTTCTCAATTGGAGAGAGATCCGGTGACATTGTAGACCAAGGCAAGTACAAAGAAAAGCAGTAGAAACTCTCGCCGTGTACGGACGTTATCTTGCTGAAATGTAAGCCCAGGATGACTTGCCATGAAGGGCAACAAAACGAGGCGTAGGATATCGTCGACGTACCGTTGTGATGTAAGGGTGCTGCAACCTAAGGGCTCTCGCTGTGAAATGAAGCGTCACCTCAGACCACCACCACTCCTGGTTGTTGGGCCGTATGGCGGTCGACAGCCAGGTCGCCGTCCCACCGCTGTCTTGGGCGTCTGCAGGTGCGGCTTCGCCGCTCATCGTGGCTGAATTTGAGGCGGCACTCACCGCTGAAAACAAGTCTACTTCGATCAATGAGTTCCCACGCCGAAGTCGTGTCTGGACGCGCCCCCGACAGTGTTGGGAAACCAGCCTCTCTGTCACTCGCCATACGGTCCAATACCGAGGACTAATGGTCTTGGGTGGCATTTCTTTTCATCTACATCTACGTCTACGTGGTTACTCTGCTATTCACAATAAAGTTCCTGGCAGAGGGTTCAATGAACCACCTTCAAGCTGGCTGTCTACCGTTCCACTCTCGAACGGCGCGTGGGAAAAACGAGCACTTAAATTTTTCTGTGCGAGCCCTGGTTTCTCATATGATCATTTCTCCCTATGTAGGTGGGTGCATGCAAAATGTTTTCGCAATCGGAGGAGAAAACTGGTGATTGAAATCCCGTCTCAACGAAAAACGCCCCTATTTTAGTGATTGCCACTCCAATTCACGTATCATGTCTGTGGGGAGCACCGTGCGGCCAGCAAGCTGAACTGATGGGTATTTTGGCGAAAGCGGGTCGTATCGTTTGTATTAGTTTTTATTACGGTTCTTAAGAAAATAATGTGAGTAGCACAGTAAATCCTAGGAATAAAAAAGAGACACAATACGAGTCTTTTACAGATTTCCTGACGACCTTAAGAAATCGGTAGGTGATCGATGAAACAGTTGAGAACATTTGTTATAGACACATCTCATTTGCCGCATGGGCACAAAACATAAATACCATGCGAAGCAAAGATGTATCTGTTCTACCTGATTGATATCGGAACGAAATTTTGTGTTCGCCTTCCAGCCTGTATGCAAATAATTCTGAGGGGACATTCTGTACATTAGTCAATGCATGCTTTTTGTTTATGTCTATCCACAATTCTCAGCTGACGCCATCTAGCTTCCAGCCTACAGCAACACAAGTATTGATTGCAACAGTTCGTTTGCTATTGCAGTTATAATCTGCCATTGCTTGGTGTACATTTTTTGTTCTACATGGGGTATTTGTTGTTATAGTTATATCCGTTTCACTTAGCCACCCACTTCCAGTCATTGACAACCATTGAATGAATATACCGTAGTTATCACATTTATTTTTAGTCTGAATTCCATACATCTATTATTGTGAACACACTACCCAGCCTGGTGGTTCAGAAATATCGAAAATGAATTTTGTTGAAATAACTTTCAACACCTCACAGTAAAACAATTATTTCCCCAATGATCGACCTTAATTTAGCCGTTTTCGGATATTATCAAGTATTCACGTGATGCCTCCCGATACTACCTGTGACGAGATAAACTAAACTACAGTGGTACTTACTAATCGTCTCCCTACTTCTTAGTTTCTGAATATCACTGCCTGCACGTCCTATCTTTGACATATGGGAGTCATACGTATCAAAAGTAATTTTCAAAAACCTATTTTTTGTTGTGGTTGAATATGAAGCACTGAAATCCACCACACTTCTGTGCATGTACTGTCATGCGGCTGTTGATAAAATAAGAACCTCTCTTTATTGTTTACAGTGTGTGGTGTCTTGTCGATGCTGCTGCCATCTGAAGCGAAGATGAAGGAGCTCCGGCACTGACGACGCAGATGTCGATGACTCGAGTCGACATTAAGCCGCTACGGAGTACTGAGTGTGAAACCCATTCTGTGATATTTCGTTGTGACACTTTTCAAAGAAGGATATGTCTGTAATAAAGGAACTGCATTTTCCTTTCCTACTTTTGTACATTGTTTTCAGGGAGAAATAAAACAATAATAATAAAACAAGTAATTACTATTTTGCTTGCAACGGAGTCCACAGCCGTCAGATATTGTAGCCACACTTGCACCTTGTCCTCGGCTAAGTCCAGTGGGGAATGGTGGTCTAAAATATCCACTGCATATTTTTTGCGTAACGATAATCGACTGCACTGGTTGTCCACCCGTGTCCCGCCTCCGCAGACGAGGTGGTGCTCTTCGTGCGGTCGGGCGACGAAATCCAACCGGAACAGAAGAGAGTCGAAGCATTTGAGATGTGGTGCTACAGACGAATGTTGAAAATTAGATGGATTGATAAGCTGAATGAGGAAGTTCTACGCCGAATCAGAGAGGAAAGAAATATGTGGAAAACTCTGATAAGGAGAAGGGACAGGACGATAGGACATCTGTTAAGACATGAGGGAATGACTTCCATGGTACTAGAGGGAGCTGTAGGGGGCAAAAACTGTAGAGGAAGACAGAGATTGGAATACATCCAGCAAATAATTAGCACATGAGAGGAATTAGTGGGGGCTGCATCAAACCAGTCAGAAGACTGATGACAGGAAAAAAAAGTTCTGATGTTCAACATCACAGTTGTCAGTGAAGTTGACAGACAAAGCTTGTCCGGCTATTGCCATAATTCCACACCCCAGTCGGTGAAAACGGAACCCATATAGGATCAGTCTGTTGTCCGTCTATCTATCTGCGCAACTGTTAAAAACCCTTTTTCTCAGGAATGGTTAGACGTCTCGAGTTGAAAGTTCTGTCACATATTAAGGTCTGCGGCCCCTTGGTAGCGTAAAACATTGAAGCCTTTAAGTCAAAGCAATAAAAAATTACGTCCATTTATGTCGCATATTTTGACCCTTACAAGCTCATTCAACAAAGCCTATAGAGTACTTTCCGTTGGTCTGGGAATCATGAAATTTGAGAAGGAACAAGATTTCACCGTAAAAGTAATAACAATCTGTAAACTGGAAATTTGTTATAATATCACACGAAAAAAATTTTTGTCATTCGTTATCTGACAGTCAGTATGTCTTTACGCCTCTTAAGGCTTCCTTTTCGAAGGAACGGGTTGCCGTACAACGTTAAAATGTACAGTATGTCACATACTGATGTCCGTGATTGCTTATCGGCATACGAAATTGAAGTTTCTAATCAGGGCAATCGAAAGAAAGGTTCATTTAAGCCATGTAATTCATATTCGGAAACTCAGTCATCAAAACCCATACGGTACTTTCTATTGGGATAGAATCATGAAAGTTGCAAGAAGCAACGTTTCACAGCACAACCAAAGGAAAAAAATGTGGAAAATGTTAATTTGTAACTGTATCACACTTTTCTGTGGTGTTTGTTATCTGTCAACGTGTCTGTCCATCACAGGCATAGCTTTTGATTGCATTGACTTACAGGTTTATAGTTTGAACAGCAGCAAGTGGCCAAAGACCTTACAATTTGACAAAAATTCCAACTTCATACTTCTGCCTATTCTTGAGAAGAAAGCGTGTTAAGTGATGGACGGTCATGCCGATAGTCGGACAACAAATGACATAAAAAGTGTTTTTTCGTGTGATATTATTACTAATTAACGCGTCTCGCATTTTCTTGTGTACTTTTGTTGCAATACTTTGCTTCTTGCCAAATTTACTGTCCCAGGTCAAGTGAAAGAACCATACAGGCCTCGATGAGGGAGTTTCAGATTTCCAAAACATGTAACGTAAATGGTCGTCTACTTTTATTGCGCTGACTTAGAAGCTTTTATTCTGTGCACCGTCAGGAGACCGAATACCTTACCCCGTGGCATAAATTTCAACTTGATATCTCTACCCATTCCTGAGAAGGAACGTGTTAAGTGATGGAGGGACATACCGCGCTAGATATGACAAAATAAAAATATTTTTTTCATTTGATATTGTTACAACTCAACACTTTTCGCATTTTTCCTAGGTCAACTGAAAGTACCCTGCAGGTTTTGGTGAGCGAGTTTTCGGTTGTCAAAATATGTGACTCAAATCACCACGTCTTTTAATTACATTGACTTAGAAGCTTATATTTTGTGCACTGCCAGGAGACTGAAGGCCTTACAATGTGACATAAATTTCAACCTTATACCTATACCCATTCCTAAGAAGAAGGCTGCGAATTGGTGGACGGACATCCCGAAAACCGGATAAAAAATGACAGGAAAGGTGCTTCTTTCGTGTTACTGCTTCTTTCGTGTTACTTTACGACAAATTAACACTTTTTGCATTTACTCGTGTACTCTTGCTGTTAAACCTCGCTTCTTGCCGAATTTAACGATCATAAAGTCAACTACAGGGTTCGATGAGTGAGTTTTCGATTACCATAATCTGTGAGATAAATGGCCGTATCTTTTGATTACATTGACTTGCAAGCTTACATTTTGTACAGTACCAAGGGAACAAAGGCATTGCTGTTTTTATTCGTTCTTTTTTTTTTTTTTTTATTTATTTATTTTTTTTTTTTTTACACGTCTAGTTCCGTAGAACCCAAATTTAGGAGCAAATCTCCATCGTTATGGAATGTGTCAGTACACGTAATTACAAGAGAAAACTAATAATAGACAAAATAAAACGCTTATGAATCTTAAAATAGACGGCAAGATATAAGTTAATATAAAAGCGGTCGACAATGTAACAGAGGAATTTGCGTAATTTTTCAAGGAGCTACGCGACGGTATAGAAGGGGTGACTGATGAGATAACTCTTCAGTTTATATTTGAAAGCGCGTGGATTACTGCTAAGATTTTTGATTCTTATGGCACTTTATTGAAAATGGATTCAGCGTAATAGTGCACGTCTTTCTGCACAAGAGTCAAGGAGACTCAATCCATCTGCAGACTGAACTCCTGGCCAGTATTAACTGCGAGAAACATGCTGCTTGTTTGGAATAAGCTCATATTTTTAAAAGAAACAACATTAAAGCACATATTTAGTGAGAGAACAATGTCAGAATATCCAGACTAATGAACAGGAGTCAACAAGAGGTTTGTGAACATATACCAGTTATTGTCTTAACCGCCTATTTATGAGCGAAATACACTCTCTGAGAATGAGAAGAGTTACGCCAACATACAGGGTGGAGCGAAACCCGCGCACTCGGGCTTCGCAGCGCCAGTCCTCACACGCCAGCGATAAAAAAAAAAAAAAAAAAAAAAAAAAAAGTCCCTCACAAAATTTCGTCCGGCGAGTACATCCGGCAGAAGAAGGAAGTTAAAGTGTGGCAATTTGGCAACATTGTAACTACATGTATGGTAACTTATTCTATCAGCACATTTTCCTTGTGCTGTACAGTTGGTGCAGAGGATAAAGGTTTTGGTGAGAATGCAGGAGGACCAGGGTTCGATCCGGGGTTGGGGCGCATTTCTTTTATTTTCCAATTTCATTCTGATATTTCATACTGTAATGTACACCGTTTCTTGGGTTACATGTATCCTGAATTTAGAAAATTTTGTAACGCTGGTTAGACAAGTAAGAAACAGACAGCTGAAACAAACGACCTGTTACAGAACAGAATAACTACAAAAAAATATTAATTTCGAGAAGCTAAAGGTGATAGCACAGTACTTGTCATTTATACTACATGTAATATGAGCACTAAGATGTCGCACATTAGTAACCAGTGACAATAAAAATGTTCATATTAATGACCGCATGACCTTCACAACAGAATACGTTGTCCTCATAATGACAGATGCTCAAAGCGACCTCCCTGTACATCCAAACACTGAACAACTCTCCGAATCATACAGCACTGGACCCTACGCAGCAAAGCTGCGTTCACAGGAACAAGAATGGCGTGAACAAGTGCTACGAATTCTTTCACATTCGTCGGCAGAGTAGAGTACACATGCCGAACATGAAGTGGAACGTCCTCCAGCACATGAGGCAGATAGTTTGAGAGGAATGCATGATAGCTTCATGCAGTCAACCGGTCAGCCAACATGTAGGGGGCCCAAACACCTGTCGCCTAATATTCCGGCCCAGATGTTGATACCAAAGCGAACTTGATATCCACAGTCGTGGGTGACATGCCCTCACGAGTGAATGCTTCCTTCATTCGACCATATTACGGTGCTCACGAAGTCATCGTTGACTTCCTGTTGTTGTTGGAACCATTCACTGAATTGCGTCCGCTGATGGCGATCTGCAGAGTGTAGGTATTGCGTGAAAGCATAATGAGAGGGATGTATGAAGACAGTAACTGTTCTCGAAAGAACAGATACCATTGATAACGGAGAAACGTGTCTAGAATAAATGATAATTAATTGAAACCCTCAGCTGCCGACAGGTGTAGTAGATATACCTCGATGGGGAAAGCTGAAAATGTTTGCCCCGACCAGTACTCGAACCCAGGATCTCCTGCTTACATGGCAGACGCTCCATCTATCTGAGCCACTGAGGACACATAAGAATAGCGCGACTGCAGGGACTTATCCCTTACACGCTTCCCGTGAGACCCACATTGCCAACTGTTCACAATCTACATGCGTAATGTACCTAACAGATAGTTGCCCATCCACTCATTACTCGCGACAACTAAGGTGACGATTCCCGTAAGAGTTCGGGCAACCTGTGCGCATTCGCACAGACGAAGGACAATGGCCGGGCAGCCTTTACCTATATATATATGAAGATAGTAACTGCTGATGACCGTGCAGCTTCACTAGAACAAATCTGGATGGCGTCGACGAGGTTATCTAGCAGCATATTCACGAGCGGCAACGCCAGCCTGGTTATCAGATGCACCAAGGACCAGATCCACATATTCATCGTTTGTGTATGCCATACGTCTGCCACTCTGGTGTAGAGGTTTAATGAGAAAGTTCGATACGACTACGCATGTACATTGGAGTGTGTCACGGGTGAGTTAATCCAATCGCAACTAGTCCATGTCTGGTGGACAGCGCATACAGTATAAACACACTGTCAGTCCTGTGCGCTGTTCCACCTAAAGCGCATTACCCCTCTGACAGATATTGCTCTGCATGATTCATCCCTACACCGCTAATCGTAAAATTTTCGGTTTCGAATTACACTGTTTCCCTAACGGTAAGAGACGTGATGTTTTCACAATATCATCGATAGAATAACAATAATAATAATAATAATAATAATAATAATATGCATCGAGATATGTACAAAACAGCATATGGTTACCAGACTCAGTGTTGAAAGGCGTAATTACTGGAACCATGGTGATAACACATACAAATAGTAACCGAGTATGGACATTATTCGCAAAGCACTTTGCTAGTCCTACTGATAACGTAAGGCTCTAACGAAATGTAATGGACCTGAATGGGGCAAGAATAATAGTTGGTACTAATACATGGGACCGTTGGAGGAGGGTACAAAGAAAACAGGTTTTGCATCTGGTAAATGAAGTGGTGCGAATAAATTCATACCCACGCAGCGGAAAGGACTTCTTTCAAAGCTGATCAGGCCTCCATTTCTACGACTGTAGTATGTAAGTGCAAATGTTTTCTAGAAGACCCGCTGCAATCGCTGTTGACGATTAAGATGCCAGATACCGTACCACCTGTACTACATTTACCAAACAAAAAAACATATACCTCAAGCCAGGATCGAACCATCGACCTCATGCATGCTAACACAAAACTCTATTCCCTGAACCAACTGTATAGCACGACTAATATGTACTGACAGAGGTAGCTACAATGCATATGGCTACAGTGTTGTCAGATTGCCACTCTTTAACGTCCTTTTTCTGCCGAATGTACTCGCCGGACGCAATTTTGTGAGAGACATTTTTTTTTTATTGCTGGCATGTGGGGAGTCGCGCTGCTGAGCCCGAATGCGCGAATTTCGGCTCACCCTGTGTAACCACACCTCATAAGCGAATGAAAATAAGCAAGTAGACTAGGTTCAATTCCAAACTGTCACTATTAACTCCTTGAACAATATCCTGAAGGCGGGCTTTCCATGAATATCTATGTGAGCACTTAGAAATTTGAACTGTTCAGTCTCACTAATCTTATGCCCTTTCTATGTAATAAGAACGTCAAGTTATGTTGAATTTCTTGTTAGAAAGCGTAAAACCTGAGTCTTAGTGTGATTTAGCGTTGCTTTATTTTTTGAAGCCATGAACTTATGTCTTGAAGCGCACTGTTACGTTACATTAACACTTGTTTCAAAAATAATGAACACGGCATTTTGTACCAATGTTTAATATAATAAAGTTCCTTTACATGACATAACTAATTTTTTACAGTTAATACTTTATGTCTAAAAATTCATCTATTGAGTAGAAGAAGTAGTCATTCATAAATTCTTTTAATTTGTTTTCAAATGCCGGTTGGCTATCTGTGGACTATTAATGCTATTTCGTAAATCGCCAAAGACATTTGTTGCAGCATAATTTACCCCTTTCTGTACCAAAGTGAGATTTAACTCAGACTAGTGTTGTAGCTATGCACTTCGCTACTATTTTTCAATTGGGATGAGTTATTAACAAAAAAATTCATAAGTGAATCTTTGTATTGTGTACTGTGAATATCCCTAGTTGCTTCAATAAATGTCTGCAAGATGACCTTGGGTGGGCTCCTGCTATTATTCTGATTGTGCACTTTTGGGCAATGAATATTTTTTCTCTTAATGATGAATCACCCCAAAACATGTTGCCATGTGAAAAAAGCTTATCGCCAAAATTTGCTATAATCCTAATAATATAAGGAACTAAACTCAAACATTTCAATAAATCATCAATGCATTTCTTCCAACTCAATTTCCGATCAATGCACACACCCATAAATTTTGAATATTCTGGCTTAGCAACAGACTTCTGTTAAAAGTCTACATTTATTAATGGTGTTATGCCATTTACGGTACAGAACTGTACACATTGTGTTTTCTCGAATTGTAATGAAAGTTCATTTGCAGAGAACTACTTAAAAATTTTCTGAAAGACATTATTAACAATTTCCTCATCTAATTCTTGTTTGTTGGGTGTGATTACTGTACCAGTATCATCAACAAAAAGAACTAACTTGATATCTTCATCAATACAGTGTGACAAGTCATAAATGTATGTTAAGAACAATAAGGGACCCAAGACTGAACACTGTGGTACACTGTTCTTGATGCCTTTCCAGGTAGAGGGCTCTACTAATTTTTGCAGACCATCTGAACTGTTAATTTCAACCTTCAGCATTCTTCCAGTTAAATATGAATTAAACCACAATACTTAAGCTTATCTAGAAGACTATCATTACTCACACATCAAATGCCTATGACAGACCACAAAAAATCGTACTGGGTGATGTTCAGCAATTCAGAGCATTTAATATTTGATCAGTGAAAGCATATATAGCGATTTTCTGTTGGAAAGACTTTCTTAAAATCAAACTAATATTTTGTTAGTATTTCAGTTTCACAAATATGTGAAACTGCTTTTGAATACATTACTTTTTCAAGACTTTTGAATAAAGCTGTCAGAAGTAAGACTGGGCTGTTGTTGTTAGCATCAGACCTATTCCTCTTTTTATGGAGCGGTTTAACAGAAGAATATTTCAGTCTACCTGGAAAAATGGCCTGTTTTAGTGAGCTACTACATATGTCACTGAAAATCCCACTTATCTGTTGGGAACAGGGTTTGAGTACTGTGTTGGGAATGCCATCAATTTCATGTGAGCTTTTACTTTTGAGTGAATTCATTATTTTCCTAATTTCAGTAGAAACGGTGGGCTGAATTTCTATTTTATCAAATTGCATTGGTATTGCTTCTTCCGTTTACAGCCTTGCATTTTCTAAGGAAAAGCTGGATCCTATTTTCTCTAAAACACTTAGAAATATTTTCTATTTGTGACTTCTGTTAACAAACTTTTCATTGAGTTTGATAGTAATACATTCTTCCTGTGCTCTTGGTTGCCCTCTTTCCCTTTTAACAGTATTCCAAATTGTTTTAATTTTATTATCAGAGGTGCTAATCTCAGACATAATGCACAAACTTCTGGACCCTTTAATAACTTTTATTCATACAGTGCAGTATTTTGTATAATGACTATTTCTGAATCATTAGTCCTTCTAGCTATAGGATACATTCGTGTTTAGTAAGCCATGGCTTCTTAGATGGTGTCTTACAATCATATTTTACTGTTTCCTTAGGGAAACTGTTGTCAACTACACTCACATAGGTACCACGAAACAGATTAAATTTTACATTTGCATCTCGTTCCCTGTGCACCTCATCCTAGTCTAATTGCTGCAAGCTTTCCTTAAAAATTTTCAATTGTTAAATCATTAATTGAATGCTCTATTTTGGTGGACTGTTTAGAATTACTTTATGGAGCTATGTCATATACTGGACCTAGCTGTGGATCATTATCAGAAAGACCATTCTTAGCACGGAAAGTTTTTACTTTATTAAATGTATCTTCATCTACAAAAACATTGTCTATCAATGTGCTGCTTTACTGTACCACCCAAGTAGGAAAATGAATAACTGATGTCAAATTGAAAGAACCAAGTAATACGCCAAGGTCATTCTTTCTATCAACTTCTTTCAGAAAGTCTGCACTGAAATCCTCACAACAATAATTTTCTCCCCTCTGTCTGGCAGTCTGCACAACAAAGAATCCAAGTTTGTCAGGAATAGCTGAAAATTTCCCAGTGGGGACCTATACACAGTTAGAATTATAAAAGTATCGTTATTTAGTTTAAGCTCAGAGGTACATGCTTCTACATGTTGATCTACACAAAATTTTTTAGTTTCTAAATTTTTCACACTGTGATAAATTTTAACTCACATGGTATCTCCTCCTCTTCTGTAGTGTCTCTAGGCACTTGTTGAAGCAGCGCCAATGTTGTGCACAACATCACTTACTACCAAGCTAGTGTCATCGGCAAACAGAAATACTTTAGGATCACCTGTAACACTAGAAGGTATATCATTTATATAAATAAGAAACAGGAATGGCCCCAGAACTAATCCCTGGGGCACACCTCCCCCCCCTCCCCCCCACTTAACTGTGCCCTACTCTGATACCTCTTCTTAGCCAGTCTCAATACTGTGGAGAATGACCCTCGGCAATTGTGAGTTACTCCCCAAATTCCATAATGGTCCAACTTCTGGTGCAATATTTCGTGATCAACACAATCAAACACCACAGTTAAATCAAAAGAAATGCCTAGCATTAGAAAACCTTTTGTTTAACATAACAGGTATCTCCTAGAGAAAAGAGAATACAGCATTTTCAGTTGTTAAATCTCTTCTAAATCCAAACTGTACGTTTCACAGTAAATTACGTGAAATGAAATGATCAGTTTTCCTTACATACACAGCTTTTCAATAACTTTAGCAAACAATAATAGAATAGAAATAGGACTAAAATCGTCTAGCTTATCCCCTTCTCCCTTTTTATAAAGAGGCATTACTACCGAGTACTTTAATTGTTCAGGAAACTGACAGATCCCAACAGAAAAATCACAAATATGGCTAAGTACAGAGCTAACATGTGCAGCACTGCACTTAAGTATTCTACTAGAGACTCCATCATATCCATGAGAGTCCTTGCGTCTGAGTGATTTAATTATTGACTCAATCTCCTCTTGGCAGTGTCATGGAGGAATGTTTCAGATATCAGTCCCAGAAAAATTTTTTCCAAGAAAGTTATATGATTCCCTGTAGAAACTAAGTTTTTGTTTAATCCATGAGCAATGTTGAGAAACTGATCGTTAAATACTCTATATATATCTATCTCATCAACAACAGAAACATTTCTACTATTAACTGACTTTATAGTATCGACCTTGTGCTGCTGACCAGGCACTTTCTTCACGACTGACCATATGGTTTTAATTTTGTCTTGTGAATTAGCTATTCCATTTTCGCACTCCATAGTCTTTGACTTCTTAATAACATTTCTAAGCTTTACTATACAGTTTGTAATGGGCTATTATTGCTGGATTGTGAATACTTTTAACATTCTGATATAATTCCCACTTTGTTCCACATGATATTCTTATCCCATTAGTCAGCCACGCAGCATTCTACTGCTAGTACCCCGTTTACAACGTTCTAATGGAAAGCAGATCTCAAAGAGTATAAGGAATGTGTTAAGGAAATCATTATATTTGCCATCTATGTTATCGGCACTATAAACATCCTGCCACTCTTGTTCCTTAACGAGTTTTAAAAAACTCTCTGTTGCCGTTGGATTAACTTTTCTACATAATTTGTAATTATGTGTGACATTTGTTTGAGTACAAAAGCGTTTTAGTGTTAAAATTTGTGGATCGTGCTCTGAAAGGCCGTTACTATTTTACTAACAGAATGGCCATCTGGTAATGAAGAATGAATGAAAATATTGTCTATATCTGTGCTACTGTTCCCTTGCACTAATTTGTGGTACTTCCTATAAAGTGAAACAAGAACCCTCTCTAGCTTGAGCTGAAATGCTCTGAAGTCACAGTTAGGGGGGCCTATTAATAACTATAACTAAAAGTTTAGTTTAACTAAATTCAACTGTCCCTACACATCATTGAAATACCTGTTCTGTGCAGTGCTTTGATACATCTATGGACTCAAATGGAATACTGTTTTTTATGTACATGACCTCTCCAGCACTCCACACAGAACTTCTTGAAAAACAGTCAATTGATCTGTATCCTGGCAAAGGAAGCCTCTGAATCATCACAATCATCACAATCAGTTCACTAACATTCATCTCTAATACTTCTTATTTTTTGATAAAATGTGCTAATTTCTTCACTGCTTGGATACCTGACCTTCTTTGAAGGTGATTCCTTTGTTAGAGACATTTCATTTAAGCAGGGATACCAATGAATTGGCTTCAGTACAAAAGTGGTGCAACTCTTAACACCAAATACTACAGGTATTTTTCCCACCACCGCCCACTACACTGTCACCTATACGCTTTGCCAACCTTCGCTTCCCATACCTGCTGAGGTGCAGGCCATGCCTATTGATAGCTTCAACTGGCCCCACTACAGTGGGAGCTATGCCCTTCCCCATCAGTACCTTCTCTAGCCCCACGTTAACACGCCTGACAGCAGCATTAAGATGAGGCCCATCATGACGCTGAAGTAGCTGTACGAGGTGCACATTTGTGCCACCAGTTTGGGTACCTCTCTTTTACAGGTCACCATCTACGTCACATTCCTCGTCCCTATCAAGACTATTCCCAGCGCCAGCCACAATCAGTACCTGATCCTCTCCCATAAAATTCCTGCCTAACTCCCCAAAGTTAACAGTCACTCCCTGAAGCTGCTGGGCTACACTTCTGCCATGTAGCACTCCGTCGTCAGGCCACGAGTGGCCTACCGGGACCATCCGACCGCCGTGTCATCCTCAGCGGAGGATGCGGATATGAGGGGCGTGGGGTCAGCACACCGCTTTCCCGGTCGTTATGATGGTATTCTTGACCGAAGCCGCTACTATTCGGTCGAGTAACTGCTCAATTGGTATCACGAGGCTGAGTACATCCCGAGAAATGACAACAGAGCATGGCGGCTGGATGGTCACCCATCCAAGTGCCGGCCACGCCCAACAGCGCTAAACTTCGGTGATCTCACGGGAACCGGTGTATCCACTGCGGCAAGCCTGTTGCTGCTCACTTCTGCCATGTGAACTACCTAATAGCAGAACACTCTTTTTTTTCTATTTGAAACTGCGACTGTCTTAAACTACTGAGGTCTGCTGCATGTTTCGTACACCTACAGCGGCAAGAGGTTCCTCTCCACTGAACTCCAGCATCTGGTCAAATCAATTGGTGATACGCAAAGTGCGACTCTCTGAAATCTCCTGCTCCTAGCAACCTTCTTAGCAGCTGCCAGTTCCCATTCCCCAGCACCTTTCAGCCTCCCCATTCAATCTAGTTCTTCCAGCATTTTATAACTGCAAGTGAAGCGCACAGATATTACGCTCCTGCCCCTCTATTAAATCATTTCTGCTAAGAATTCTGCATTTCCAGGAAAGGATCTCTCTGGAGTGCCCACTGCCTTCTCCACTCGCGGTAAAATGTTGAGAACTACGGGAAAAACTAAAGGTGGCCGCGCGGTTTGAGGCGCCATGTCACTAATTGCGCGGCCCCTCCTGCCGGAGATTCGAGTCCTCCCTTGGGCATGGGTGTGTGTGTTGTTCTTAGCATAAGTTAGTTTGAGTATTTTGTAAGTCTAGGCACCGATAACCTCAGCAGTTTGCTCCCTTAGGAATTCACACACATTTGAGCATTTGAAACGTCTGCGTTACTTTAGTTCAGTTACTACACTAGAACTATTTACGGAGCTAATAACGGTGATCTCGAATTTTGTTCTCTACTAAGAAAACAACTACTGTTAATACTACTAACCCACAACTAATACCAACAAGACAAAAACTTCACACAATCTACTGTCGAAAAACAAAAATCCAATCGTCCACTGGAGCACCAACTAAACACAGTGAGCGAAACTTTTAGTGAAAATATCTCACTAGAAACAGCAAGAAACACCGGCTACAAACTACCGTAATAAATTTAATACTCGTAAAAAGCTACAGCGTACGAACTACTTCATAAAAACACAGTGATCGAAATTTTCTGAAAATTAATTCAACTGTTATTTCACCAAAAAACAGTTCGAGACATTGTTAGAAATTTCTAAATTTCTTAACCGAAAACAGTGCAAAAAACTTTTGTCACTACTTAACTTCAGATCCGCTACAGCTGCAACTGCAGGCTACGAAACGTAAACGCTCTGCCGCGGCTCCGATGGACGACGTAAGCACACTCAGGAATAACAGACCGCTGGAATCAATGAAACAACAGGAAACACGAAGACGAATGAAAATCCACTAATAAATTACTTTTACAACAAATATTGTCACCAACAATCGTAGAAACAAATGTCTGAAACCTAAAACATTAGAAAATGATAGCGAGTGATTTGAAAAGCAGTCCAGCATAAATTTCAACTACACACCTCTACCCATTCCTGAGAACAGGGGTTGTTAAGTGATGGACGGACATACTGACAGACGGACAACAGAAGGTACAAAACGTATTTTTCGTGTCTTATTATTACAAGTCAAAACATTTGGCATTTTCTTGTACGTGTTTGCTGTTAAACCTTGTTTCTTGCCAAATTTGACGATCCTACATCAACTGAAAGTACCCTAGAATCTACGATGACTGAGTTTTCGACTATCAAAATATGTGATGCGCATCGCCGCATCTTCTCATTGCATTATCTAAGAAGCTTATATTTTCTACAACACAAAGGGACCGAAGACCTTAGTACGTGCCATAAGTCTCAGCTTGATATTTCAAACCCTTCCTGAGAACATGACATGTTAAGTGATGGACGGACAAGTAATTTAAAAGATATTTTTTGTGCTCTTATTACAAATAAATACTTTTGGCATTTTCTTGTGTACTTTTGCTGTTAAATCTTGCTTCCTGCCAAATCTGACCATTCTAAATCAACTGAAAGAACCCTACAATGTGCGACGACTGAGTTTTCGACTATGAAAACATGTGACGTGCATCACCGTATCTTCTGATTGTACTGACGTAGAAGCTTACGTTTTGTACACCGCCAAAGTAACATCGACCTTAGCACGTTACGTAAGTTTCAACTTGGTGCGATAAACTGTCCCAGAGAAAAAGGGGTTCAAAGGCGGAAACACAAAACGACTAATGAATTAAAAAATAGAGAAAAAGTATATTTTCTTGATATGTAATTACAAATTAGCAATTTTTGGTAATTTTCTTACTTGCACTGTGCAAAACTTGTTTCTTCCCGGGTCTCATGATTCTAGGTCAACGGAAAGCATGATGCAGGTGTTGCCAGTGCGTGTTTCTGGGTATCAAAACAAGTGACATGAATGGCCGTAACATTTAAATGCTTTGACTTACAAGCATAGCCGCGCGGTCTTGGGCGCATTGCCACGGTTCGCGCGGCTCGCCCCCCCCCCTCCCCCCGCCCCCACCCTGACCAATCTCGTCGCCGGTTCGAGGACTCCTCCCTCGGACCCTCTGACATGGGTGTGTGTGTACGATGTCCTTAGCGTAAGTTAGTTTAAGTTAGATTAAAGCAGTGTGTAAGCCTAGGGAGTGACGACCTCAGCAGTTTGGTCCCATAGCAACTTACCACAAACTTAGAAGCAAAAACCTTTTGTATCACCATGGGACCACCTACGTTAGTACATGACATAAATTTCTACATGGTACGCCAAACTGTCCCTGAGAAAAGAGATCTCAAAGATGTAAATACAGAAAGAGCAAAGAAAAATCTGCGCAAAAAAATGTTTCTCGGGTTATATAATCACATGCTACGAATTTTATGTTATTTTCATGTACTTGTATCGTGATACCTTGGTTGTTTCCAGGTCCCAAAGGATTTTAGGTCACAGGAAAGTTAGCTACAGCTGATGACGGTGCGTGTTTTCGAGTATCTAAACATTTGACATAAATGGCCATAACTTTTGATAGTCTTGACAAAGAAACATAAAACTCTTACACTCCAAAGGGACCATCGACCTTAGTATTTGAGACAAATTTCAGCCTGATGACTGAACAAGGGACTCAAAGGCAGAAAAATA
The DNA here is from genome assembly GCF_021461395.2 of Schistocerca americana. NCBI lineage: Eukaryota > Metazoa > Arthropoda > Insecta > Orthoptera > Acrididae > Schistocerca > Schistocerca americana. The sequence continues at coordinate 193,757,001 of NC_060128.1, forward strand.
AAACAATTGACGGATGAGAAAGATCAGAGAAAAATTATTTTTCCGTGTTACATATTTAGAAAGAAATAATTTTCGATTATTTTACTTAACATGTATTGTGTAACCTTGTTTCTTTCCAAGTCTCATGATTCTACGCCAACTGAAAATACGCAAATACCCATAACTTTTGATTGTCTGGACTTAGAAGCATCAAATTTTTGCGCTACAAAGGGACGATTGATTTTGGTATGTGAAGTAAATTTCAACTTCATACGCCAAACTGTCCCATAGAAAAAGGGTCTAAGAGTCAGAGATACACAACGACTAATGAATAAAAAAAGTTAAGGGAAAAAGTATATTTTCGTATTATTTATTTACAAGCTAACAATTTCCTGATTTTTTCCTTCACTTGTACTGTGAAACCATAATTCTTTCCAGGTATCACAATTCTATGTCAACGGAATATACGCTACAGATGTTGACAGTGCGTGTATTCGTCCATCAAAACATGAGAAATAATAGGCCATAACTTTTCACTGCATTCACTTAGTTAGTTGTAGTTAAAATCCGCGACCTGCCGTCGGAAATTCCACCTGCCTAGACAAGTAGTTTTGCCGCAATTCTGGTCGTTTCCTTCGGAATGGAGGAAGACTGTGTTTGAGGTCCCGCTGACATCGAAGTCATTAGAGAGGAACTGTGTGAAGGATGGGGAAAGAAATCGACGGTCAAACCAACCATCGCGGCAGTTGCCTGGAGCGATTTAGGGAAGTCACGGAAAATCTGAATCTGGATGGCCGGACGCGGGTTTGAGCCGCCTTCCTCTCCACTGCGAGTCCCGTGTGCTCCAACCATTGCGCACTGCCTTTCCTACGACAGATCTCACACGCTCGTTCCACTTTATATCGCTGTGTCAAGCAGGACGCTGTATCCTACTCATCCGCATTCACATACATTTTTCTACATTTACAGCCAGGTACTATTCGTCACACCAACTATAATTTATGTCTAACTCGTCCTGCATCCTCCTACAGTCACTCAACAATGACACCTTCCCGTGCACCACAGCATCATCAGCAAACAACAGCACATTCCTGGCCAACCTATCCGTCAGATCATTAATGTACATACAGAGCAACAACGCTCCTACCACACTTCCCTGAGGCACTTCTGACAATACTGAAGTCTCTTAGAACAAACGACGGTTTGTTTGTACGATTCTCCTGCGTGAACCATTTCTTGAACGTGAAATTTAAAACTTGGGCTTTCGTTTTGCTGTCTTCACCTGCCTCGGCAGACTGGTCAGCAAGTGACTGGATGGAAGCGTTAGACTCGTTTTGCGATTTCACATACGATCAGAATGTTTTCGGTTCTGTCAGATTTTTTGCTAACGTATGACGGTGGTAGCTGTTGTGTGCTTCGCACAGACGCACGGAGCTCTACTAACCTTCGCTTGTCGTCATTTGCGCGTTCGCTTTTGAGGCGACAATGCAGCAGCCTCCGCTTCCTGAACAGCTTTCGAATCTCGTTATTAAACCACGGTGGGTCTTTGTCGTCCTTAATTCACTTACTATACAAATAATTCTCCAGACAACTATTTACAATCTCCTGAAACTTTTGCCATAATTCCCCTACGTCCAACTTACCGGAATTAAGTGATGTCACTTCACTAAGTGAAATTCTAACAAGTGCTTATCTGCTGTATCTGGCAGAAATACCCGGGTTCGATTGCTGGCGGAGTCAGGGATTTTCTCTACCTCGTGATGACTGGGTGTTATGTGATGTCCTTAGGTTAGTTAGGTTTAAGTAGTTCTAAGTTCTAAGTGACTGATGACCATCGATGTTAAGTCCCATAGTGCTCAGCGCCATTTGAACCATTTCGCAGAAATACGTACCTAGCCTTCTTGACTGATTTATTAACGTTCGTAATCATAGTTGCTATAACGACATCACAATTGCTAATACCCGTTTCTATACTGACGTTGTTGATAAGCTCTGGTTTATTTGTAGCTACAAGGTCTAAGACATTTCCATTGTATTTAGACTGCCGAACTACTTCAAAAGTACTTCGCGGGACTGTCTGCCTCTACCGCCCACAATGAATCCGTAGACATGCCAGTCCATACTCGGTAGGTTAAAGTTGCCTCCAGCTAGCAAGGCATGATCTGGGTATTTACGCGCTACTGACCATAGACGATCTTTAAATGACTCTGGAACTGTCAGAGCATAATCGGGTGGCCGGTAAAAACATCCAACAATTAACTTGGTTTCACCTAGGTGTGTTAAACGTGACCAACTTTACTTTCACACTCAACTGCGACCTCAACAGAGACAATCTCTTTGTCAACTGCAATGAACACTCCCTATCCTATCGACCCTAATACGTCCTTCCGATATACGTTCCACGACTCTCTAATGAGTGTTGGTCATCAACTACGCACTCTGTTTGGGAAATAATTATCAGCAAAATCTTTTCATATGGGAGAATGTGTCGAGCTCTTCCTTAATCAGCAAAGTTTTGGGCAATAAAGTTGAATTTTATATCTTTGTAACGGAGTCATGAGCACATGTTCGTTTCAATTCTGTGAGCGCAGATTAACAACCAGAAATTCAAAGTTTTGCGGATGGTTAACATCGGAAATGCTTCCTAAAGAGAACAGAAGCCGGGCCACGGTATTTTCACCCAGTTATTTTATAGCTTTTGGGCAGTTTCTTTGTGACTTGTGCTATATCTGCTGTGCTAGCCACGTGGGTGTGTGCGATCCGTTCTGAGTCTACTTGACGTACCAGAGTGTGTTAAAGTGTATTTATCTTATCGAAAAGTGATTTTATGAAACTAGATACCGCCTTTTTGAGAGAATTGTAGTTCGAATTTAACCTGTTTTTTAAGATGTAAATCTAAGACTGGTTTGGCGGTGTGTGTCGCGGTAGTTCACGTAGTACATAAATCCAGACTGATTCAGATGATGTTTATGTAATGTCCTGTAGTACGGCATAACGATTTCGAGGGCCATCAGCCATGTCTTACGTGATAATTTGGTAATTTTCATCGAGTTGCTTTTGTGAATGGTAACGCACTCCATGTGCTCCCGCCATTGTGTGTTCTGTTCGCTCAAGCCGCTATTTTGAATCCGTTGGCGTCGAATAACAGCCCGCAAAAAAATTCATTAATTTATATCATATTTTAAACTGCGCGGTAGACTTTATTTGCTGAGTCAATACATACCAATTCGATTTCCTAAACGATATCAGAATATCGGGCACGGTGGCTGTACTGATAGTGTACAACGTAATTCGTGTATTCGTCAACGTGCAGCCATACAAAGCCCCTCAAGAATCCCAGTTTTGATTCGCTTTTCGGCGCTCCAAGTTGGCGCAGTTAGTCGAAATGCCTACCAAGCTCACCTCCTGCCTCTTTGCTGCAGGTTTTACGTGTTAGTGTGTGAACGTGATGTTGCGTGCGGTTCCGTGGAACAACATTGAATAATCCGTGTCCCTCCCCTGTAATGTGACTGAAGTTCCCTTTGTACGTAGAAGACCAAACAAAAATTTATAACTATTACCATATATATATATATATATATATATATATATATATATATATACTCGTTTTCAAGGTAGTATTTTAGACGAATAAATGCAGATAATTATAGTGGACCACATTTCGAGATCAATATAATGAGATCACCATTCCCTTTCCTTATTAACTGCAAAAACCATTGCAAAGAATGGCTTGAAATATTACAGAAAAGAATTGCAGGAAGAATGGTTAAAGCTTTAATTGAACAACATGAAGTAATATTTCCATTATTATCATGATAGAGCGAACAGTTACCGTCCTCTCTGCTGAATGTGTTTGTTCGACGTGCGTTGTTAAATTGATTAGATTTCGGGTTCAATGCAGAACCAGTGAATATAATTAAAACCGGGATGTTATTGTTAATTAAAATCTCTGTACCAAGAACCCCAGCATATTTCAAGAGGTAAAGATGGGCACAGGTATTAAAAGAGACTAGATACGGGTGTGAGCACAGGTTACATAGTCTCGTATGCTGAGTAAAAGTAGCGCACAATATGAGAGAATTTGCAATTCATGTACCGTAGTTTTATCACGACTCCACCGACGGTAACCGTGCACCATTGTAAAGGTGCAGCAAACTGGGAGGTCAATGACTGTCTGTGGGACACTGAGTAATTGGTTACTGGAACCTGCACAAAACGGAGGATCGCCTGCGGCATGTAAAGATGTTTAGAACAGTGGAAAGAATGCGTACACTCATGAGTGGAGTCAAATGACTCCTGCGTTGAAGGCGCCGACCAATGGTGGAACAGATCACATACGTACACAAAATGCCTTTTTTCTTCTATCGCCAGTTTATATTTTATATTCTCTTTAGTTCTGGCGTAGAAATAGCATTTTCTGCTCAAGTAGCAAACCTCGTCTTCTATCACCACCCCAATTTCCTCATAATCATCTAATCTGTTTCACTTCATGCTACATCGCTATTTTTCTCCCGTCGATATTCATTTTATAACCTCTTTTCAAGACACCATTCATTTCGTTCAACTGTTCTTCCAACGCCTTTGCCGTCTCTGAGAAATTGCAACGTCATCGTCAAAATTCAAAGTTTTTCCTTGAATTCCCTTTCCAAATCTCTCCGTTTTATTTATTGCTCTTTCAATGTTCAGATTATATAATATGGATAAGCTGTAAGAACTGTGTGCTCTTTAGTAATGTATACGCCAGAATAAAAGTACTACATATACATCTACATCCCTGCTCAAAAAGCACTTTGAAATGCATCATACTTCCCACTGTACCTGTTATTAACCCTTCTTCACTTTCAGTTCATATACGGTGAGTGGGAAGAATGTTTAAATGCGTCCATTCGTGCTGTATCTAATATAACCTTATACTTACGATCCCTAAGTGAACAATACGTACGGCGTTTAGTATGTTCCTCCATTCATCGTTTAAGGCTTTTAAGCTTTGTAACGACGCTTTCTCGAAGTAATTGCGTCCGTCTTCAACCGTCTGGCGGTAGCATCTCTGTTTCATTCATGCGTCAAACAAATCTGTGATCATTCGTGCTGCCCTCCTCTGTATACATTCAATGTCCCCTGTTAGTCGTATTTGGTATGTGTCTTACATACTTTAGCAGTATTCTAGGATCGATCGCATGACAGATCTGTAATACCCACAGTAACTAAGTGTTCAACATTTGCAGTCAGAAACAAGAATTTCATCATCCTCGCCACGCACACAACCTTTTCTTCAGACTCAGTTTATGCATTATTGCACCAGAAGAAAAATGTTCCTATCGGGGCACAAAAAATGCGAATATACTCCTGTTTAAAAGACTTTGACTCAAAACTGGGGAGCCAGCAGCTTCATTCCACCTTCATCAGTACCTTTAAAAGGTTTCCCAAAAATTTTGGCACGCGAACATACACTCCTGGAAATTGAAATAAGAACACCGTGAATTCATTGTCCCAGGAAGGGGAAACTTTATTGACACATTCCTGGGGTCAGATACATCACATGATCACACTGACAGAACCAAAGGCACATAGACACAGGCAACAGAGCATGCATAATGTCGGCACTAGTACAGTGTATATCCACCTTTCGCAGCAATGCAGGCTGCTATTCTCCCATGGAGACGATCGTAGAGATGCTGGATGTCGTCCTGTGGAACGGCTTGCCATGCCATTTCCACCTGGCGCCTCAGTTGGACCAGCGTTCGTGCTGGACGTGCAGACCGCGTGAGACGACGCTTCATCCAGTCCCAAACATGCTCAATGGGGGACAGATCCGGAGATCTTGCTGGCCAGGGTAGTTGACTTACACCTTCTAGAGCACGTTGGGTGGCACGGGATACATGCGGACGTGCATTGTCCTGTTGGAACAGCAAGTTCCCTTGCCGGTCTAGGAATGGTACAACGATGGGTTCGATGACGGTTTGGATGTACCGTGCACTATTCAGTGTCCCCTCGACGATCACCAGTGGTGTACGGCCAGTGTAGAAGATCACTCCCCACACCATGATGCCGGGTGTTGGCCCTGTGTGCCTCGGTCGTATGCAGTCCTGATTGTGGCGCTCACCTGCACGGCGCCAAACACGCATACGACCATCATTGGCACCAAGGCAGAAGCGACTCTCATCGCTGAAGACGACACGTCTCCATTCGTCCCTCCATTCACGCCTATCGCGACACCACTGGTGGCGGGCTGCACGATGTTGGGGCGTGAGCGGAAGACGGCCTAACGGTGTGCGGGACCGTAGCCCAGCTTCATGGAGACGGTTGCGAATGGTCCTCGCCGATACCCCAGGAGCAACAGTGTCCCTAATTTGCTGGGAAGTGGCGGTGCGGTCCCGTACGGCACTGCGTAGGATCCTACGGTCTTGGCGTGCATCCGTGCGTCGCTGCGATCCGGTCCCAGGTCGACGGGCACGTGCACCTTCCGCCGACCACTGGCGACAACATCGATGTACTGTGGAGACCTCACGCCCCACGTCTTGAGCAATTCGGCGGTACGTCCACCCGGCCTCCCGCATGCCCACTATACGCCCTCGCTCAAAGTCCGTCAACTGCACATACGGTTCACGTCCACGCTGTCGCGGCATGCTACCAGTGTTAAAGACTGCGATGGAGCTCCGTATGCCACGGCAAACTGGCTGACACTGACGGCGGCGGTGCACAAATGCTGCGCAGCTAGCGCCATTCGACGGCCAACACCGCGGTTCCTGGTGTGTCCGCTGTGCCGTGCGTGTGATCATTGCTTGTACAGCCCTCTCGCAGTGTCCGGAGCAAGTATGGTGGGTCTGACACACCGGTGTCAATGTGTTCTTTTTTCCATTTCCAGGAGTGTATTCGCGATTTTTTTAACATGCAACTTCCCTCAAACTACCCTGTAACTCACTTTCATCTAATTGCCCATCACACCCATCCACTCCCAGTCCCCCTTTCTCACTCACTCAGCCCAACTCGTTGTCATTATTCTCTCTGTCTCTCTGTCACTGTCTCCTGCGTCACAGCCACAGTGCCCTTCGTTCTGTCCTGCTACTACAGTCTCCTCTCTCTGTCACTGTCTCCCTCTTGCTCGCTCTTACTTCTGATATCTCATTCCTTCCTCCCTACTGCTGCTGTCTCTTCTCACTCTCACTCTCTCTCTCTTTTCCTCCTTGTCATTGTCATGTAATCTGTCTCTCATTATCACTGGCTCTCACTCACTTCCACTTTCTCCGTCTCTTTACTCCTGTCCCCCTCCCCCCTGCCACTGTTTCTTTCACTCTTATCCTAGCACTGTTCTGTCACTGTCAGTCATGTTCCACTACCACTGCGTCCCTTTCTTTCTCTCACACGGCCATTCTCTCCTTCGCTCTTTCTATGACACAATTACTGTCCACTGTTTTCCAGTAGTTATTACTTTTACGTCTCTTTCCAGCTGCCAATGTCTCCTTCTCCTCCAGCATAAAAGATCTCCAATATGTTCGCATCCCAAAATGTTTGTGAAAATTTTTAAGGTGCTAATGAAGACAGATTGAGGCAGCTGGTACCACACTTTCCAGAGAGTCTTTTAAACAGAAGTATGTTCCACTTCTTTGTGATCCATAGGAACATTTCTCCGCAGGTCCCCGTCTTTTCCATACCACACCAGGGCACGTCACTCACATGAAAAGAACTTTTGGATCAGCAAAATTTTCATAGTTTACTTATGTGCAATTGGAACACCACAAAACTAATATTGGGCCTGTCACCGGACGTGCTTCGGTACTACATTAGATTCCCAGAGCCCTTCTGATTATGGCGGAGACACTTTATATCGTAATTCTTCGTGCTAGGTCATTTTATAAACTTCATTTTCCCGTCACACCGTGCATATTTTACTTGTTCAAGTAGGGTAATTCTGAACTTTTGTAGCTCAGAACGTTTTCGAGGCTGTCCCATATCGGGATCTTAGGACTATATCGTAAAAATTTCAGCCATTTGCTGCACATAGCCGTCCTCGAATTCAGGGCACGGCTTTGGTCCTTAGAAATCATAAACCCCTTAAGGGCCACTGTAGACCACACAAATGCAAAAAGAACCAAACGATTTGCACCATTTGGTTAACGACGGGGAAGTGTGTAATATTCATACTTTACCCTGTACTGTAGGATAGTGACACTAAGACGGTCCTTCTGTCTGGTATGCAAATGGTTCCTAGATCAAAGGCCATCCAAAACACTTGGCTCTACACTTTTATCACCAATACAGAACCACGTATGAGCACCGAAAAATCCCGTTTCTATGCGCGGTGTTTTAGAATATATTAGTTATAGTACGCATGTTACCGCATGCATGCCCATAGGAGGAACGTGATCAAAAGTTAAAGGAGAGCAGAAGCATGCAGTAGAATTAAATCGTACAATGCCAAGGGAATTAGATTACGAAATGAGACATTGAAAGTAGCAGACGAGTTTTACTATGCGGGCAGCAAATAACTGATTATGCCAAATGGAAAGAACATCTAAAACGTAGACTAACAACGCAGCATCCTATGACCTACACCACCTCTGATTCACAGCTGGAATAACTGAACTCGTACAAACAGCTAGCTATTAACAATTGATCCTACCTTTCTATCAGAAATACAACCCGAGGGGTGAGCCCCGGAATAATTCAGTTGTTATGTGCTTGGAACATATTAGTTAGCGCATACTGTCACATGCGGGCTGACAGAGAAAAAATCTAAATCAAACCAAAACAATGCAAAATATCCCTCACATGCTCCTACAATGATTCCTAAGTATTTATGTTGAGAGATTTTTGAGAATAAACCAGGAAACAAGTCTTTGAAATAATCCAGTGGAGAAGCAACAGAAACACCGAAGTCACAAACGTCGTGGGGCAGCTATATGCACATATACAGACGGCGATAATACCGTGTGCACGCAGTATGAAAGGACAGTGCACTGGGGGAGTTGTCATTTGTACTCAAGTGATTCGCGTGAAAAGGTTATGGCCGCAAGACGGGAATTGACAGGCTTTGAACGAGGAATGGTAGTTAGATCTGGATGGTTCAGATGGCTCTGAGCACTATGGGACTTAACATCTACGGTCATCAGTCCCCTAGAACTTAGAACTACTTAAACCTAACTAACCTAAGGACAGCACACAACACCCAGCCATCACGAGGCAGAGAAAATCCCTGACCCCGCCGGGAATCGAACCCGGGAACCCGGGCGTGGGAAGCGAGAACGCTACCGCACGACCACGAGATGCGGGCTTAGATCTGGAGGCATGGGATTACAGAAATCACTAAGGAATTCAATATTCTGAGGTGCACAGGGTCAAGAGCCTATGAAGAAAAACATATTTCAAGCATTGCCTCTCACCATGGACAACGCAGTGGCTTACGGCCTTCACTTAACGACCGAGAGCGGCGGCGTTAGGGTAGAGTAGTCAGTGCTAACAGACAAGCAACACCGCGTGAAATAACCGCACAAATGTGCGAGGTCCGGCTAACATATCGGTTAGGACAGTGCGGCTAAATACGATGTTAATGGCTATGGCAGCAGACGACTGGTGCGGCTGCCTCTTCCTACAGCACGACATCGCCTGATGGCTTTTACTGGGCTCGTGACCCCATCGGTTGACGCTAGACGATTGGAAACCGTGGCCTGGTCAGACGAGTCCCGATTTCAGTTGGTAAGAGCTGATGCTAGAGTTTGAGAGTGGTGCAGACCCCAGGAACCCACGCATCCAAGTTGTCAACAGGCACTATGCAAGCTGGTGGTGGCTCCATAACGGTGTGGGCTGTGTTTAGATGGAATGGACTGGCTCCTCTGGTCCAACTGAACCGATTATTGACTGGAAATGTTTATGTTCGGCTACTTGGATACCATTTGCAGCCATTCATAGGCTTCACAAACAACGATGGAGTCGTTACGGATGACAATGCACCATGTTATCAGGCGGCAACTGTTCGCGATCGGCTCGAAAACAATTCTGGACAATTCGAATGAATGATTTGGGCACCCAGATCGTGTTACATGAAAGCCAGAGAACATACATGGAATATAATGGAGAAGTCATTTCAAGCACAAAATCTTGGACTGGCAACACTTTCGCAATTGTGAACTGTCATATAGCATGGGTCAACATTTCTGCAGGGGACTTTCAACGACTTGTTGAGTCCATGACACGTCGAGATGCTGCACTGCGCCGGGCGAAAGGAGGCCCGGTGCGATTTTAGGTGGAGTGCGATGACTTTAGTGACCGCATTCTACAGGATGACAATTATTGAACTATGTGAAATGAAACGAAAATTACACTACTGGCCATTAAAATTGCTACACCAAGAAGAAAAGCAGATGATAAACGGGTATTCATTGGACAAACATATTATATTAGAACTGACACGTCATTACATTTTCACGCAATTAGGGTGAAATCAGTACCCAGAACAACCACCTCTGGCCGTAAAAATGGCCTTCATATGCCTGGACATTGTGTGAAACAGAGCTTGGATGGCGTGTACAGGTACAGCTGCCTATGCAGCTTCAACACGGTACCACAGTTCATCAAGAGTAGTGACTGGAGTATTGTGACGAGCCACTTGCTCGGCCACCATTGACCAGACATATCCAATTGGTGAGAGATCTGTAAAATGTGCTGGCCTGGCCAGCAGTCTAACATTTTCTGTATCCAGAACGGCCCGTACAGGACCTGCAACATGCGGTCGTGCATTATCCTGCTGAAATATAGGGTTTCGCAGGGATCGAATGGAGGGAAGAGCCACTGGTCGTAACACATCTGAAATGTAACATCCGCTGTTCAAAGTACCGTCAATGCGAACAAGAGGTGACCGAGAAGTGTAACCAATGGCACCCCATACTATCACGCCGGGTGATACGGCAGTATGGCGATAACGAATACAAGCTTCCAATGTGCGTTGTAACCAATGGCACCCCATACCATCACGCCGGGTGATACGCCAGTATGGCGATAACGAATGCACGCTTCCAATGTGCTTTCACCGCGATGTCGCCATAAACGGATGCGACCATCATGATGCTGTAAACAGAACCTGGATTCATCCGAAAAAATGACGATTTGCCATTCGTGCACCCAGGTTCGTCGTTGAGTACACCATCGCAGGCGCTCCTGTCTGTGATGCAGAGTCAAGGGTAACCGCAGCCACGGTCTCCCAGCTGATAGTCCATGCTGCTGCAAACGTCGTCGAACTGTTCGTGCAGATGGTTGTTATCTTGCAAACGTCCCCAGGGATCAAGACATGGCTGCACGATCCGTTACAGCCATGCGCATAAGATGCCTGTCATCTCGGCTGCTAGTGATACGAAGCCTTTGGGATCCAGCACGGCGTTCCGTATTACCCTCCTGAACCCATCGATTCCATATTCTGCTACTAGTCATTCGATCTCAACCAACGCGAGCAGCAATGTCGCGATACGATAAAGCGCAATCGCGATAGCCTACAATCCGACTTTTATCGAAATCGGAAACGTGATGGTACGCATTTCTCCTCCTTACACGAGGTATCACAACAACGTTTCACCATGCAACGCCGGTCAACTGCTGTTAGTGTATGAGAAATAGGTTGGAAACTTTCCTCATGTCAGCACGTTGTAGGTGTCGCCACCGGCGCCAACCTTGTGTGAATGCTCTGAAAAGCTAATCATTTGCAGATCACACCATCTTCTTCCTGTCGGTTAAATTCCGCGTCTGTAGCACGTCATCTTCGTCGTGTAGCAATTTTAATGGCCAGTAGTGTAGTTAAAAACTACGGCGTGCACGCACTTTAGTCTACATCCAGACGTCACTATAGATATTCGGATTTCGGTTATGGCATCTTCGATATGCTCGCCATCGTTGTCGATGATGTGCTGCAGATTAGTGAAATTCTGCTTGACCTGGTGAAGGAATATCGATGCTGCCGACGTCCTCCTGAATGGCTGTTTTCAGCTCAGCAATGGTTTTGGGGTTATTGTTGTACACCTTGTCTTTAATACAGTCCCACAAAAAGGAGACGCATGTGTCCAGGTCCGGAGAATGCAGCGGCGAATCGAGGCCCACGCCACTGGGCTCTGGGTGCCCCAGTGTCAGACTGCGGTCCCCAAAGTGCTCCTCCAGGACATCAAACGCTCTCCTATGGAGTCGAGCTGCGTCTTGCATGAACCATATTTTGCCAAAATAAGGATCACTTTGGATAAGGAGGATTAAATCATCTTCCAAAATCTTCACGTACCGTTCGCTAGTGCACCGATTATTCCGTGATTGGACATTCCACACCACAGAGTCAGCCGTTGAGGGAGAAGAGACTTCTTGATCGTGAAATGTGGATTCTCAGTCCCCCAAATGCGCCAATTTGGTTTATTGAGGAGCCCATCCAAATGAAAGCGGGCTTCATCGCTAAACCAAACCGTACAAGCGAATAGTAATTCCCATCACGCCCCGCGGCCAACCGTGCAGTTTGAACGTCCTGGCGCAAAGCGTTCAGAAGTTGTGACGGTTTTATTTCACACAGTTCTATAACTGTCGCCCTGTATTGGGGGACGCAGCGCCACGCGCGCAGTCAGTCACAAGGCAGAGGAGACAGCTAAACATAGAAACCGGATGCTGCAAGAAAACAGAAGCTCCGTCCAGAGACGGTGCCATATTTCATCGGATTTGCCGGCAAGCTAGGGCTCGCCTTGTTTGTAAGTCAGCAGGCGGCAGATTTCTTGCGTCAGCCAGAGAGCCGTGCGACGAAAACACGGGCTGTGCCGCGTCGCGCCACCGCGGTCACGTGACGGCAAGTGGGGGAGGGGGGGGGGGTTCAGGGTGACATCCGCAGCCGTCCGAATTGGCAAGTCACGCGTAACTGGTAACTGTTTGTACTATACGGTGCAATATTTGGCAAGGAAAGCGTTTCTGAAGAACAGAAATTTGTTAACATCCTGTACAGATTTAAGTGTCAGGAAGTCGTTTCTGAAAGTATTTGTATGGAGTGTGGCCATGTATGAAAGTGGAACGTGGACGGTAAATAGTTTAGACAAGAAGAGAATAGAAGCTTTCGATATGTGGTGCTCCTGAACAATGCTGAAGATTAGATGGGTAGATCACATAACTAATGAGGAGATATTGAATAGAATTGGGGGGAAGAGGAGTTTGTGGCACAACTTGACTAGAAGAAAGGATCGGTTGGTAGGACATATTCTGAGGCATCAAGGGATCACCAATTTAGTATCGGGGGGCAGCGTGGAGGGTAAAAATCATAGAGGGAGACCAAGAGATGAATACACTAAGCAGATTCAGAAGGATGTAGGCTGCAGTAGGTACTGGGAGGTGAAGAAGCTTGCACAGGATAGAATAGCATGGAGAGCTGCATCAAACCAGTCTCAGGACTGAGGACCACAACAACAACAAACAACATTATGATTTCCAGTCTGGCTTCCGTGTTAGGGAACAAACTAAAAAACCGGCTAAGTGCGAGTAGAGCACGCGTGTGGTGGATTCCGTACGAACCTTATCAATATTATATGTTACAAAAGAGAGCGTGCAATGTGCGTGCCTCTAAAACTCAGGAACGAGACCCCATACGATGAAGGGTACGGTAGCTCTCCATCCGCCATCCATGAAGGAGGTTACCGATTTTACGTGAGTGGCGTGCTTTTGAAGGTACCTTCTACAAATTTCTAGAACATTCCAGAACATTAGAGAGTATTCGAGACCATTACACAAAACGTTAAAAAGTTCTGAAAAGTTCCATAATGATCCGTTAATGTTCAGGAATATTCGGGAACAGTCTGGAACATTCGGGAAGGTTTGAGAATATTCTGGAACATCCCCGAACATCCCAGATCATTGTGGAACATTCCAGGACATTCTCGAATGTTGTGAAATGTTCTGGATCGTTGTCGACCATTCGAAGCCTTTTTGGCATGTCCTGTAACTCGCCACTGGTGGAGCTATGCCGGCCAGTGTGGCCGAGCGATTCTAGGCGCTAAAGTCTGTAAACGCGCGACCGCTACGGTCGCAGGTACGAATCCTGCCTCGGGCATGGATGTGTGTGATGTCCTTAGGTTAGTTAGGTTTAAGTAGTTCTAAGTTCTAAGGGACTGATGTCCTCAGATGTTAGGTCCCATAGTGCTCAGAGCTACTTGAACCATTTGGTGGGGCTACCCATTGGAAATCGTATGTAGAGTAAGACCCGTCGTGAGTTCCAAAGTCAGTTTTTTATCAGTGACGAAGGAAGGAACCGAAAAAGTAGTGAAGTGGGGAAATAAAAAGAAACAATGAAGTGTGAGTAGTCAGAGTGGTAGATGACTGAATAATATAAATGGAAAATAAAGTGTGAAAAGTGTGTAACATGTATTTGGTGTACCTGTCAATAAAAATTTGATTTGATTTATATTTTAGACAATGCCGCCAAACGTAAAAGAGGAGAGGATCTTACCAATTGTGAAGCAAAACGACGAAACCAAAAAGAACAGCGGAAAAACGAAAAACACGTTCAAGTTCCCAACTAATGACAATGAGCAACGTGAGAAGCAGAGAAACCGAAGAACAACGAAAGGAACGGATTGAAGAATCAAGAATTACAACATTGTAAATAGAACATCTTTTCAATAAATTTTTTTTTTCTCTCTTATGCTTTAAAGTTCATGCTTTTATTCCAGGAACCACACAATCTATATCAACTCCCTGAGCGAAGAAGGTTACCCCAGTTGGTTACGAATATAAATTGTACATACCTCTTGGAAATCGAAAATCTCGACGACTTTCTTCTGTTATCGCTATCGATATACAGGCAAAATATACGTCTTGGAAATCGAGGATCTCGACGATTTTCTTCTGTTATCGCTATCGATATACAGGCTAAATATACGTCTAACAGTCGGACAGACAGACAGTTGGATAACAAATCAGAAAGAAAACCTTTTTTAGGGTGATATAATTATACTTTCCTTCACTTTTACTGTGTAACCCTTCTTCATGAAGAAATTAATGATTCTAAGTCAAAGGGAAGTACTCTACAACTTTTGATGGTTGAGTTTGCTAGTATCAACATGGGTGACATAAATCTTTCGATTCCATTGACTTAGAGGGTTAAATTTTCACACCATCAAGGTACCGTAGACATTAGTACGCGATTTAAATTTGAACTCGACACGTCAACGCGTTCCTGAAAAAAACGAGTGTTAGACGGACAGGCAGTCGGATAACGAATGACAAAAAAAAAATTTTCGTGTGATGTAGCTGTAAATGCACAATTCTCGGTTTTTTCCTTTATTTTTACAGTGAAACCTCGCTGCTTGCCAATTTTCATGACTGTAGACCAACGGGAAGTATCATACAGGTTTTGATGAGTGGATTCAGAATATGTGACCCATGGCCGTATCTTTTGATTGCATTGACTTAGAAGCTTCACTTCTATCTGTCCCCAAGTGGCCGTAGACCTTTAATATGTAACATAAATTTCAATGTGTTACAGCAACCTGTTCGTGAGAAAAGAGATTTTTTAGACTCGGATGGACTTGCATCTTTACTGACAGGCTGGGAATAGTGCTCTTTAATTTTTAACGTAATTTAGGAATCATAGCGATCGTAAACTGTAGCAGAAAAATGGCCAGAGTGCATTGAGCTATTTACTTTTATTTCCGGGAAGCGGTTTCGGCGTACAAGGCCACCTTCAGACTAGACGCTCAGATGACATGACGAGATGGAACAAGGAGCTGCTGCGAGTACCAGCTGATACCTGTCACCAGCTGCCCTTTTATGTTTCCGCTATTATGTGTACACATCTGACATCAATATACTAGTTAAAACCATGATGCTATAAGCGTGCCATATTATTTACTCCCCAAAAATTGTACAAAATGGAAGAACGAAAAAGCAGTCCGTCAAAACTACAGGTTGGGCGAGAAGTAACTACTTATCATTAAATAGCTGTTCATGTCTTAATATTGATGGAATAATACTGGAAATAGTGGAGACATACAGAACATTATAAATAGGATAGTGACTTTTCATGTCGCGTAGTACTGACGGTGGCCGCGAGAGGCGGTACACTCAACAACGACAAAGATGGCCAATCGCCTCACAGTCGCAGGAGGTGCCCAGATTGCTTCACGCTGTGCAGTGCGAAAATCTATCGTTCTTGTGCAGAGATGGTGGCGTACAGTGAAGGGAAAGAGTGCAACAATCCGTCCGGAGACAATAAACAGCTGTCACACGAAGCTGATGACCACAAGGATGCAGCAAAAACAGGCCGTCCTTCGACGTCTCGGTGTCCCGAGAACGTGGCGTTTGTGCAGAACACGGTCAGTCGGAGCCCGGGGAAATCAGCACGCCAGGTGGGTCGTGAGAGAGGACTCACAAGGCACGCTGTGCGTCAAGCGTTGCACAAGGAATTCAGTTTTCGAGCTTGGAAACTCCACTATGTGCACCAGCTGACACCTCAATTGTTTCACAACATCCTCTGGAGTGACGACGCCGTATTCCACGTGGGAAGTTTCGAGGATCGTCACAACTGCCATTATTGGGTGGCACAGGATCTTGGAGTTACGGAACAGAAGATGCGTTCACGCCCAAAAGTGACTGTGCGGTGTAGAACATTGGCACAAATGTCATCGACCCATATCTCCTGGGTGACACGATGAATGGGGAAAGCTACCTTCAAATGCTTCAGAGCTACTTGCAATTTTGAAAGTGGCTATTACTCAGCAACCGTATACTGGTTTGCACATAGGATTATACAGCCAACCGGTTGCACATAACTGGTAGGTACATTGAACTAGGTTTCGACACCTACTAGGGGCTTCTTCATCAGAATAAAATTTTGCTAAATCGTAAAATTACATTGCTAAAAAGCAATGGTCAGAATTTAGAGCAGCTATGCTCAACTCAAAAGTGAAATAAAACGTTGTAGCCTTTGCCAACGTCAGACTGATGTTGTTCTGGCTGGGAACACGTGGCGAAGCTAGAACGTTTTATTTCGCTTTTGACTTGAGCATAACTGTTCTAAATTCTGACCACTGTTTTGTAGTCATGTAATTTTACGATTTAGTAAAATTTCATTCTGATGACACCTCTAGTAGGTGTCGAAACCTAGGTCAGTATATCTACTAGTTGGCTGTATAATTCTATGTTGAAGGCTTCAGAATTACGTTTGGCCTACTGTATGGGTAAACACACGGAAGACGTTAGCTTCATGGTAGACGGCGCTCCGCCTCACTTTGCAAACATCCTCTGGAATTCGTTGCATGAGTTGTTTTCATGACGCTGGCTGGGTACCTCACGAATGGCCTGCAAGAAGTCCAGACCTGACACCCTGCGACTTTGGTTTTATGGGACTGCGCAAAACAGGAATTGTATCGGACGAAACGCCGCACATTGGACAAACTAGAAGCACGGATTCAGAGGTTCTTACCAACATCCCCCACAACTACCTCAAGAAAACTGTGGATTCCATTTCAGACCGTTTGAGAAGACTGGTTGACGCCATAGGTTCCTACATCGAGATTTAATCGACTTTTAACGTATCATATTCCCATGTTCTTCTTCTGCTTCGTTAGGACCCTTCAGAAAACGTGTGGCTTGTTTTTCACATTCTCTTTCTTCCCAACACCTATTCATTCTCTCACTTCCTCTGTTTCTTTCTCCCTCTGTTAAGATGACTTTGATTTTGGTGTCCGGCCACCTGTGATCATCCACCAACCCTTTATACTTCTCCCTGTCCTGTATTACTGCCTGCAGATTCCTTTCTTTTATTCCTACAGCCTCCCACTCATCTCTGACTTCCTTCACCCAGTTATTTCCCATATGAATAGTGCAATTTATTAATTTCAAATAAATAAATCTGCAAAGACAAAAGTTATACGTCAATTTCAATACCTGATTACTTCCCGCCCACACTGTACAACAGCTCAACAAGGCAGTCTGCTCACTTAACAAATTTTGAGGCCAACTCTTGTGGTTGCCAAAAATTCATATTTTTCCTAATGCATCTAACAATGAAATTTTCGGAGAGAAATGCATTATTTTTATGCTGACGTTTGAGGAGTCTACCGAGTGCTCACTGTTTAACAGGTGCTGACCAAATACAGATTTGCTACGTCCTACTCCTGTGGGATGTGCTTCGAAGCACATAAAGAAATTTCGCGCTGTCTGTCCTAGATATTATTTATCACACCACATTTAATATTGTAGATACTGGCCCGGTAGAACATATTCCGGTGGTCACCTACAGCGTGTTTTAGCTTCTTATACAAAAGTTCCTGATGATGTAACTCGCTTTAATATTTTTATGGCGAAATATCCGACCCTTTTACTGCCTGAAATGTTGCCCATAGATGTTATACTGACGAAACTACTTCTTTCTGTAGCTGCCATACTTGCCGGTCCTCTTTTTACCTTACTTACGAGGGGCGTTCAATAAGTAATGCAGCACTTTTTTTCTCGGTGTATTTCGGTTGATAAGATGCGGAATTTTCTGTGAGACATGAGGAAAATGCTTATATATATATATATAGGGTGGTCCATTGATCGTGACCGGGCCAAATATCTCACGAAATAAGCGTCAAAAGAAAAAACTACAAAGAACGAAACTCGTCTACCTTGAAGGGGGAAACCAGATGGCGCTATGGTTGACCCGCTAGATGGCGCTGCCATAGGTCAAAAACGGATATCAACCGCGTTTTTTTAAAAATAGGAACCCCCATTTTTTATTACATACACGTGTAGTAAGTAAAGAAATATGAATGTTTTAGTTGGACCACTTTTTTCGCTTAGTGATAGATGCCGCTGTAATAGTCACAAACCTATGGCTCACAATTTTAGACGAACAGTTGGTAACAGGAAGGTTTTTTAAATTAAAATACAGAACGTAGGTACGTTTGAACAATTTATTTCGGTTGTTCCAATGTGATACATGTACTTTTGTGAACTTATCATTTCTGAGAACGCATGCTGCTACAGCGTGATTACCTGTAAATACCACATTAATGTAATAAATGCAGCTATGAGCATAGTACCCGACGATGGTCCTGTTTTACGACTCATGAATGTTTGTCATAGTATTATCATACTTTTAGTTCTCGCGACAACGCCAACATCGCTAAAAGTTTTATTTGCTTAGTTTGTTAAGTTTAAGGAGAAATATGGATTTATAATCATCGTAACGAACGAGACCAGTGGTTAAATGGTTTAAAGAGATATGCAGTCAAATACTGTTTCCAGTTTCTTCTAACTCTTAAATATCGTATCGCTGCTACCTTCATGATCATTTCACCTTCACCATTCACGAAGTGTAGATCTTCTACCACTTCAGAAAAGAGAAGCGCTGCATAAATCTGGGAGGGGAGAAATGATAATGAGGGGGGAGATATTTTAGAGCTCCACTGGATTCAATTTTGAGTCCGCTTATTTTGGTGTGTATGTGAACAGTCTCCCTTTTAACGTACACCGATGAGAATTGGTACATTTACAGAGGAAACAGGCGTTTTAGTTGGTTTGCTTACATAGTAATAGAGTAAATTGTTTATAATATGCTTCAAGATAATGATAAGTGGCTGTGTGTAATGCACTACCCCTTACTTACGACAGTTAAAATTCAGTTCCGTAGAACAAATATAGTAACACCGACAGTTAATCTATTATTTCCCAACTTTGTGTGGTAAATCAGCCATCTAGCGAACTACGAGGAAAACAGCCGATACCACAGACAAGGCCGGATAACACTGTGGTCCCCTGCTTAACAGTTGTTGGTCCAAATTTGGAACACAGTACAGCAACAATTCCTGAGTGGCGTGGATTGCACAAGTCTTTGGAAGGTTCCCTGGGGTGTGTGAGGCCAGACGTCTGAGTACAGGCCACGCAGTCATTTAGTACCCGATCTACATCTACAGGTGCATCTACATTGATACTCAAGAGCCTGGCAGACGGTTCATCGAACCACCTTCACAATAGTTCTCTATTACTCCAGTGTCGAACTGCGCACGGAAAAAACGAACAGCTATACCTTTCCGTGCTAGCTCTGATTACCTTTATTTTATTATTACGATCGTTTCTCCCTATGTAGGTCAGCGTCAACGAAGTATTTTCACATTCGGAGGAGGAACTTGGTGATTGGAACTTCGTGAGAAGATTTCGTCGTAACGAAAATCGGCTTTGTTTTAATGATGTCCCTCCCAAATCCTGTATCATTTCAGTGACACTGTCCCCCCAATTTCGGGATAATACAAAACGTGCTACTCTTCTTTGAACTTTTTCGATGTACTCCGTCAATCCTATCAGGTAAGGATCCCACACCGCGCAACAGTATTCTAAAAGAGGATGGACAAGCGTAGTGTAGGCAGTCTCTTTAGTAGGTCTGTTACATTTTCTGAGTGTCCTGCCAATAAAACGCAGCCTTTGGTTAGCCTTCCCCACAACATTTTCTGTGTGTTCCTCCTAACTGAAGCTGATCGTGATTGTAATACCTTGGTATTTAGTTGAATTTATGGCCTTTAGATTTAACTGATTTATCGTGTAACCGATGTTTAACGGATTCTTTTAGCACTCTCTAGATGACCTCACACTTTTCATTATTTAGGATCAATTGCCAATTTTCGCACCATGCAGATATCTTTTCTAAATAGTTTTACAATTAGTTTTGATCTTCTGATGAGTTGACTAGTCGACAAACGACAGCATAATCTAAGACGGCTGCTCAGAGTGACTCCTAAATCGTTTGTATAGATAAGGAAGAAGAGAGGGCCCATAACATTACCTAGGGGAGCGTCAGAGATCCCTTCTATTTTACTCGATGACTTTGCGTCAGTTGCTACGAACTATCACATCTCTGGCAGGAAATCAAGAATCCAGTCACGTAACTGAGACGATATTCCGTAAGCACGCAATTTCACTACAAGCCGGATGTGTGGTACAGCCTTCAGGAAATCTAGAAATACGGAATCAATTTGCAATCCTTTGTCAATAGCACGCAGCACTTCGTGTGAATAAAGAGGTAGCTGTGTTTCACAAGAACGATGTTTTCTAAATCCGTATTGTCTGTGTCAATAGACCGTTTTCTTCGAGGTAATTCATGATTTTGGAACACAACATATGTACCAAAATCCTGCTGCATATCGACGTTAATAATATGGGCCTGTAATTTAGTGGGTTACTACTACTACTACATTACTTGAATACTGGTGTGACCTGTGCAGCTTTCCAGCCTTGGATACGACATATCGTGGACCTCTCCACAAAGTATGATAACTATCGGACTGGTACTTGATGTGTACTTTTATCTCCGGCAGTGTATACACAGTATCTTAGATACAGTGCCTGAGAAAAAAAAAAGGATCATCCAGAAAGAAACAAAATGGAACTTCACGGTTTGATAGGGTATGTGATGTTATTTGAGCGAGTCAAGTTCACAAAAAACTTGGCAGTAAGAGGTCCACTTACCGGCACGACGCTGCACCCGTCTGGCGTGGATTCGGGCACCGGCTTTGTCGGAAAGGCTGTCACAAAAATGGTTCAAATGGCTCTATGGGACTTAACTTCTGAGGTCATCAGTCCCCTAGAACATAAGACTACTTAAACCTAACTAACCCTAAGGACATCACACACATCCATGCCCGAGGCAGGATTCGAACGTGCGAGCGTAGCGGTGACGCGGTTCCAGACTGAAGCGCCTAGAAACGCACGGCCACCCCGGCCGGCAACGGCTGTGGCATAAGGCCGTCGTATTCTCACGTGAGGCAAGGTGGCCCACAGCCGTTACAGCTGGTCCCTGATATTCAGGATATTCGCACTGGGACGTAGTTGGTGCCCGACCCGGTCCCACACGTACCTGTCGGGGACAGATATGTCGGTATCACTGGTCACGGGGGTAGGTCGACATCGGGCAGACAGTGTGTGCGGGCGAGCATTATCCTGTTGAAAAATGCCACTACGTTACTGTCATATGTGAGGTGACACATAAGGACGAGTGACTACCAGCAGTGGCCGAGTGGTTCTAGGCGCTTCAGTCTGGAACCGCGTTACCGCTACGGTCGTTGGTTCGAATCCTGCCTCTGGCTTGAATGTGTGTGATGCCCTTAGGTTAGTTAGGTATAAGTAGTTCTAAGTTCTAGGGGACTGATGACCTCAGAAGTTAAGTGCCATAGCGCTCAGAGCCATTTGAGCCAGTCACTACCAGCCGTCAACCAAAGTCGTGCTTCTCCAAGAGACTGAAAGACTGGAACCTGTTCCCAGAGCGCAGCCATACTTGCCCACGATGATCCTCCTGGGTAGTCCACAGCCACGATTCACCGCTGAACACAATCCGGACCCATCATCAGTAGCTTATGCTTCGTAGTCACTGTACCCTGCCAAATGCAGCCTTTTGTAAGAACTGTTTCATGCCATGGTGACGCATTGGTAAAGGAATGTTATTAAAAGTTCCAGAACGAAATTATCACTCTGCAGTGGAGTGTGCGCTGATATGAAACTTCCTGGCGCATTAAAACTGTGCCGGACCAAGAATCGAAATCGGGACCTTTGCCTCCAAGCTGTGGCTACACCGCAATATCCTTTTTTCCATGGTTGCTAGTTCTGCAAGGTTCGCAGGAGAGCTTCTGTGAAGTTTGTAATGTAGGAGGTACTAAAGCTGTGAGGACGGGCCGTGAGTCGTGTTTGGGTAGCTCAGTCGGTAAAGCACATGTGCGCGAAATGCAAAATTCCAGCACCCAGTTTTAATCTGCCAGAAAGTTTCAGTCTTATTACAAGTTGATTGTAAAATCTGTAGTTGGTTGCAGATCTGTAATTCACTTACTACACGTTTCGCCCAAATAGGGCTTCGTTAGATAACATGAAGGTATTCAGGGGGGGGGGGATAAATAAATACGAATAGCTGGCTGGAATGGTCATATATCATACTACCAAGACCATCTAACAGGAAACGTTCAGAAAATGGGAGCCGCGTGCTTTCATGAACGCATGGCCGTGTTCTCTACTGCTATGACTCCTTTTGACGTCGTATATAATATAATGCCATCTCTCTTATATTTCACATTCACGTGTTTCGTTCTGTCTTTTCGCCGCCCAGATTTACTCATTCCTCATTTGCACTACATTCCGTTCCGGTTCTCCTTTCGATGCAGCATATGCTGATGGCATTAATTTTTACGTGACATATGCCCGTGCCGTTAATTTTAACGTGTGTTTTACTTTATCTTGGCAGTGTGGAATATGACCATTTACAACTTTGTCCTCCCTGTCCACTTTCAGATTGTCTGGTGAAGCCCTACCTGGACGAAAAGCGTAATAAATGAATGACAAATCTGCTATATACCACTGTTGTTACAACCAGCCGTCTGCGTCGTTAACGGCAACCTACGAATGGGCTGGTAATTCGCCAGTCCAGGCGATGTTAGTCTCCGACCAATAGCGTGAAATGGCACAGAATGTTGCCGGAACTACATTACTTCTTCTCGGATGGCACGCGTAGGTGTGAAGGCGCTACGGTGGGCCTGGTGTAGAAAACAGTGGTCCTCCCTTTTGTCGGTCAGACGTGGTGGGCCACGGTGTGGACGAGCGAGGCGTGTGCCGGCCATCGCGTTCCCAGGCACTCCAGCACCGGACCACTCTCCCACCCGAATGCCCCTGAAATCCTGACACTGCGCGATTCAGCCAGCCGGACAAATCGAGACCCACCGTGACAGCCCTTTCAAACTCTGCCCGGTGCTGATAACGCCGTCTCATACGATTACGCGGAATCTCCGTAACCTCCTTAGTGGTCATTCACTGTCTGACGCTGTTCAACACCATTATACACCCTACGAGGCATGGTAACAGCAATGAAGCTCAAAATGTCGAAAATTATAACTTAATGCGGATGAGCGGCAAAAACAAACCCGTAATGTTCGGGTACAGAATTTGTGGAGTCCTGCCGGACATAGTCACGTCGTCTTAAATATCTGGATGTAAGACTGCAAAGCGATATGAAATGGGACGAGCATGTGAAGGCGAATGATCGACTTCGGTTTCTTGGGAGAACTCTGGGAAAGCGTGGCTCGTCTGTCAAGGAGGCTGCATGTAAGAGGTTATCGGGATCTATTCTTGGGTAATGCTCGAATGTTAGGGATCCGTGCAAGTCGGATTAAAGGAAGACATCGAAGTAATTAAGAGGCGGTCTGCTAAATTTGTTACTGGTAGGTTTGAAAGACACGCAAGTGTTACGGCGATACTTCTGGAACTCATATGGGAATCCCTGAAAGGAAAGCAACGATCATTCCGGGAAGTGCTGTTGAGAAAATTAGAGAACCGGCATTTGAAGCTGACTGCCAAACGATTCTTCTGTCTCGGACAAACATTGCTCGCAAGGACCACAACGATAATATATCAGAAATTAGGGCTGATACGCAGACTAATAGAGAGTCGTTTTTCCCTTGGTCTATTTGCGAGTGGGACAGAATAAAAATTACTAGTAGTGGTACGGGATACGCTCCGCCACGCGCCGTAAAGTGGGTTCCAGAGTATCAGTGTACATGTGAAGGGCTTATTTCAATGGTGGTACAAGTCCATTACCTCCACTTTTCTGCCTATAATGCGTCTGAAATTAATGAATCAAACAAACAGAAAGAAAGGTTCATCTCTAGCAAGAAGCCATTTGCTTGAATATTTCTGGTATCTCAACTGCAGATTTTTCAGCGCTCATTTAACTTTAGGACTCTGTATCTCAAAATGAACAAAAATGGACTTGTACCACTATTGAAATAAGCCCTTCATTTAGATGTACGCTGAAGCGCTAAAGAAACTGGTTTAGGCATGCGTATTCAAATACAGAACTATGTAAAAAGAATACGGCGCTGTGGCCGGCAACTGCTATATAGGACAAGTGTCTGGCTCAGTTGTTAGTTACTGCTGCTACAGTGGCAGGTTATCAAGATTTAAGTGAGATGGAACGTGGTGTTATAGTCGTCGCACGAGTGATGGGACACAGCATCTCCGAGGTAACGATGAAGTGGGGATTTTCCCGTAGACCATTTCACGAGTGTACCATGAATATCGGGAATCCGGTCAAAGATCAAATCTCCCACATCGCTGCGGCCGTAAAAAGATCCTGCAAGAACGGGGCAATCGACGACTGAAGATAATCTTTCAATGTGACAGAAGTACAACCCTTCCGCAAATTGCTGTAGATATCAAAAATGGCTCTGAGCACTATGGGAGTTAACATCTGAGGTCATCAGTCCCCTAGAACTTAGAACTAATTAAACCTAACTAACCTAAGGGAATTAGATTAGGAAATGAGACACTTAAAGTAGTAAAGGAGTTTTGCTATTTGGGGAGCAAAATAACTGATGATGGTCGAAGTAGAGAGGATATAAAATATAGACTGGCAATGGAAAGGAAAGCGTTTCTGAAGAAGAGAAATTTGTTAACATCAAGTATAGATTTAAGTGTCAGGAAGTCATTTCTGAAAGTATTTGTGTGGAGTGTAGCCATGTATGGAAGTGAAACATGGACGGTAAATAGTTTGGACAAGAAGAGAATAGAAGCTTTCGAAATGTGGTGCTACAGAAGAATGCTGAAGATTAGATGGGTAGATCACATAACTAATGAGGAGGTACAGAATAGGATTGGGGAGAACAGGAGTTTGTGGCACAACTTGACCAGAAGAAGGGATCGGTTGGTAGGACATGTTCTGAGGCATAAAAGGATCACCAATTTAGCATTGGAGGGCAGCGTGGAGGGTAAAAATCGTAGGGGGAGACCAAGAGATGAATACACTAAGCAGATTCAGAAGGATGTAGGTTGCAGTAGGTACTGGGAGAAGAAGAAGCTTGCACAGGATAGAGTAGCATGGAGAGCTGCATCAAACCAGTCTCAGGACTGAAGACCATAACAACAACAACAACCTAAGGACATCACCCACATCCATGCCCGAGGCAGGATTCGAACCTGCGACCGTAACAGTCGCGCGGTTCCGGACTAAAGCGCCTAGAACCGCTCGGCCACCACGGCCGGCGCTGCAGATATCAATACTGGGCCATGAACAAGTCTCAGCCTGCGAACCATTCAACGAAACATCATCGATATGGGCCTCCGGAGCCGAGGTCGACTCGTGTGCCCTTGACGACTGCACGACTCAAAGCTTAACGCCTCGCCTTGGCCCGTCAAGACTGACATTGGACTGTTGATGACTGGAAACATGTTGCCTGATCGGACGAGTCGAGTTTCAAATTGTATCGAGTGGATGGACGTGTACGGGTATGGAGACGATCTCATGAATCCACGGAGCCTGTATGTTACAGGGGACTGTTCGAGCTAGTGGAGGGCCTGTAATGATGTGGGGCGTGTGCAGTTACAGTAATATGGGACCCCTGATACGTCTAGATACGACTCTGGCAGGTGACACGTAGGTAAGCATCCTGTCTGATCACCTGCATCCATTCGTGTCCATTTTCCATTCCGACGGACTTGGGTAATTCCATCAGGACAACGCGACACCCCACGCGTCCAGAATTGCTACAGAGTGGCTCCAGAACACTCTTCTGAATTTAACCACTTCCGCTGGCCACCAAACTCCCCAGACGTGAACATGATTGAGCATATCTATGATGCCTTGCAACGTGCTGTTCAGAAGAGACCTCCACTCCCTCGTACTATTACGGATTTATGGACAGCCCTGCAGGATTTATAGTCTCAGTTCCCTTCTGCACTACTGCAGGCATTAGTCGAGGCCGTGTTGCGTGCTCGTGGGGGCCCTGCACGATGTTAGGCAGGTGTACCAGTTTCTTTGGCTCTTCAGTGTAGAGCACTAATGAACTGTGGTGGTCATTCTACCTGTCACACAGAACTACAATTCTAATCGTTCACATGTCTAGTGAGGCGTGTCAGTGTACGAAGTCACGCTGACATCCGCCCGTCTCATCTGGCTTCTTTGCCTTTTTGGTCAGGCAGCGTACAGCGGTCCGCGTGTTGCACTCACGATGACTAGACAGATACTCGGTGTACGAGGTGAGGTGCTGAGGCGTACAGCTGACTGCGTCACGGGTCACGGGAGGATATCGTCCTTCCCCAGGGTGGTGCGTTCGGACGCATGTGTTTTCGCGCTTATCAGAGGATCCGCCGGCTTTGCTGGGTGTATAAAGGGCGGCTGCCGTCGCGGCAAAAACACTCGAGAGAGGAGGCGTAGACCGAGAAGACGGCAACGGCGACCAAGGCGACGGCGGCGGCGGCGGCGGCAGCGGTGGCCATGGGGGCAGTGGGGGCGGCGGCGGCGGCGGGGGCGGACGCGGCAGGTCAGTCGCTCGGCTCCACACGCGCTGCCCACGCGGCCAAGTGCTGCAAACGGCCAGTCTTCCGAGTACAGCACTGCTGCAGGCGCTTTCATTTTGTCTCGATGGGAACCAGGTTGCGGTTGTAACTTAACAACTTGAGAGAATAATTCGGCTGAACCAAACATAATACACCATGATCATAAACTGAGGTGACCTAAGTCATGAAGTAGCGATGCGCACACGTACAGATGGCGGTTGTATCGCGTACACAAGGTATAAAAGGGCAGTGCATTGGCGGAGCTGTCGTTTGTACTCAGGTGGTTCGTGTGAAAAGGCTTCCGGCGCGATTATGGCCGCACGACGTGGATTTACACCCTTTGAACGAGGAATAGTAGCTGGAGCTAGACGCATCACTACGGAATTGATTGTTTCGAGACCCACAGTGTCAAGAGTGTGCCGGTAATACCACATTTCAGACATTACCTGTCACCAAGGGCCATCACTTAACGACCGAGAGCAGCGGCATTTCCGTAGATTTGAGAGTGCTGACAGACTAGCAACACTGCATGAAATAACCGCAGAGATCAGTGTGGAACGTACGACAAACGTATCCAATAGGTCAGTGGGGCGAAATCTGGCGTCAGTGGGATATGGCACACGCGAATGGATTTGCTAACAGTGTCCTACAGGATAAGTTCGTCGTACGTCCCACATTCATTTCTATGGTTATTTCATACTGTGGTGGTTCAAATGGCTCTAACCATTATGGGACTTAACATCTGAGGCCATCAGTCCCCTAGACTTAGAACTACGTAAACCTAAGGACATCACACACATGCATGCCCGAGACAGGATTCGAACCTGCGACCGTAGCAGCCACGTGGTTCCGGACTGAAGCGCCTAGAACAGCTCGGCCACCGCGGCCGGCTGCATTCTGTGTTGCTTGTCTGTTAGCACTGACAACTAAACGCAAACGCCAATGCTCTCGGTTGTATTGCCCGTGGTGAAAGTTAATGCCTAAAATTTGCTATTCTCAACACGCTCTTGGCGCCTTAGATGTACCGGGTGATCAAAAAGTCAGTATAAAGTTGAAAATTTAATAAACCACGGAATAATGTAGATAGAGAGGTAAAAATTGACACACATGCTTGGAATGACATGGGGTTTTATTAGAACAAAAAAAAAACACCCCATATTGCTAGACCCGTGAAAGATCTCTTGCGCGCGTCGTTTGGTGATGATCGTGTGCTCAGCCGCCACTTTCGTCATGCTTGGCCTCTCAGGTCCCCAGACCTCAGTCCGTGCGATTATTGGCTTTGGGGTTACCTGAAGTCGCAAGTGTATCGTGATCGACCGATATCTCTAGGAATGCTGAAAAACAACATCCGACGCCTATGCCTCACCATAACTCCGGACATGCTTTACAGTGCTGTTCACAACAATATTCCTCGACTACAGCTATTGTTGAGGAATGATGGTGGACATATTGAGCATTTCCTGTAAAGAACATCATCTTTGCTTTGTCTTACTTTGTTATGCTAATTATTGTTATTCTGATAAGATGAAGTGCCATCTGTTGGACATTTTTTAAACGTTTGTATTTTTTTGGTTCTAATAAAACCCCATGTCATTCAAAGCATGTCTGTCAATTTTTACCTCTCTATCTACATTATTCCGTGATTTATTCAGTTTTAAAATTTATACTGACTTTTTGATCACCAAGTATGTGTATGTGCATACCGCTATCCCATGTGCGTTGTCATTTCAGTGTATATGTAACTGTATTTACAAATGCTGTAACTGAAAACTATGTACCCACTGCTGCAAGCAGTAAGCAATAGTCTATTTCTTGCCGCAGCTTTGTAATAATTCTAGCTGCATTACAACATCTTTCAAAATAATTACATACTGTTAACAGGGCCACTAATAACCTGTTTTTGAAGCAAATTACGTAAAACTAATGTCAAGTACGAGAACATGAGCCCCCAGCGTCACGATAGTCGTGATACTGTTTATATAAGGGACGCAGTGCTGGCCTTCTGTACGTCTGCAATACTGCATCCTTTGCTGTTGATCATGTGGTCCTTATTTCAATTCACGTGCAGGTATGAAGAGCGGCGAGAATGGCTTCTGTATGGAGAAGGAACTCGAGGCGAACGGTGCAGGAGGAAGAGGTGGCATCGCCACACCGTT
This sequence comes from Schistocerca americana, assembly GCF_021461395.2. Taxonomy (NCBI): domain Eukaryota; kingdom Metazoa; phylum Arthropoda; class Insecta; order Orthoptera; family Acrididae; genus Schistocerca; species Schistocerca americana. Next base: position 193,786,418 of record NC_060128.1, read on the forward strand.
TGACGAGGCCGTCGCCATGACAGGTAAGTGAGGAGGCCCTCCTACCAAATCACCTGTAAACACATCTCGTTGTCTCTAATGCAATAGGCGTAAGGTTTTTACTCTAGCATTGCTCTTGTGTCCCTAAATTTCTTTATTTATTGGCTTTCGATGCGTATCCGTAAAGTCACCTCAAAAGTAGAATGTCAGTTATAACAATACGAACGTCAGCACAACAGAAAACCCAGTCCCCGTGCAGAGAAAATATCCGACCCGGCCGGAAATCGAACCCGGGCCCCTTTGGTTAGCAGTCTGCCTCGCTGGTTGCTCGTGTTCCTCAGTTCGAAGACCGGTCTCCGTGCTGCTAGTTTCTCCACCTCTGCTTCTGCCGCAACCTACTTCCATTTCAAGCTGCTAATCGTATTCAAGCCTTGCTCTTCTACAATTTTTACTTCTCCCGCCCCCTAACACACTTCCCTCCAATAGTAAACTGACAATACTGTCATATCGCAGAATGTGTCCTGTCAACCGATCACTTCTTTTAGTCGAGCTACGTCCATAAATTTCTTTTCTCCCCATTTCTACTCAGCAGTTTCTCATTGATTGCCTTATCTACCCATCTAATTTTCAGAATTCTTCTGTAGCAGAAAATATTTTCTGATTCTTAAATTAGTATTCGATGTTAACAAACTTCTCTTCTTCAGAAACGCTTTTTTTGCCATTGCCAGTCCAAATTTTGTAATCTTCTTTAATTCGACCACCGTCAGTTTTTTTCCCCGAATAGCAAAACTCATCTACTACTTTTAGTGTCTCGTTTCCTTATCTAATTCCCACAGCACAGCCTAACTTAATTCGAATACATTCTATTATTCTCGTTTTACTTTTTCTGATGTTCATCTCACACTCACTTTTCAGAAAACTATCCATTCTGTTCAGTTGCTTTCCGAGTCGTTTACTGTCTCTGACAGAATAGCAATGTCATCGGCAAATTCAAAATTATTATTTTTTCTTCCATAACTTTAATTCTCTTTCGAAATTTCTATTCGATTTCCTTTAGTGCTTGCTCCGCGTGTAGACTGAATAACGTGGAAGTTACGCTACAATCATGTCTCAGTCCCTTCTCAACGACTGTCCTTCGACCCCTGTAGCTGTCGTCTGGTTCCTGTATGAGTTGAAAATAACCTTTCGTTCTCCGTGATTTATCTCTGAAACCTTCCCAATTGTAAAGAGCGTATTCCAGTCAATATTGTCAGAAGCTTTCTCTCCAAGTCTGTAAACGTAGGTTTGCCTTTCTCTAACCTGATAAGACGTAGGGTCAGTACTGCCTCGCGCGTTCACACATTTCTCTGCCACCTAAACTGGTCATCCTCAAGATCGTATTCAACGTTCTTCGATTGTCCCGTAAATAATCCGTGTCAGTATATTCGAATCAAGACTTATTAAACTGATATTTCGGTTATATTCGCAACCGTCAGCACATCACTTCTTTGCAATTGGAATTATTACATCCTTCTTGAAGACTGGCGGTATTTCGCCTGTCTCATACATCCTGCACGCAAAGTGCCCAACGCTTCCTGTGAAACTACGAAACTCGCAACAACGTCTGTTTCTTTCCGTTTCTCCAGGTCCCACCTGCTTCAACTTCCAAATACCCACATCCCCTTTTTTTTTTTTTTTTCAATTTTAATCTGGAGTTCATAATCAATGAATTTTGGCCAGTGTCCATATCTGTACCTGTCTTCCTGTTAAGAATCTGGCTTGTGAAACTCTGCCTTTCCATTACACGTATCACCTACCTGAAACTTTCTGGTGTCTCCAGTTCTGTTCCCTACATATAACCCATTTCTTGTGCATATTCAGATATGTGTACCTGTACTTTTCGACCTCTACAGCTCTATCTACTACTACTACTACTACTAACTACTACTACTACTACTATCACACTGTCCCTTCTCCTGACATCTCTGCTGAGGCTCTCCCATCAGCTTCCTTTCCGGTTTTCCCATAGTCTGTGCTTCATTAATGCACTGCTCCAAACGCACGTTCTCATAAATTTCTTCCTCATATTATGACCTACATTTGAGACAAGCATACTTCTTCCAGCGAAGAACACTCTCTCTGCCTTTGCTAATCTACTTGAAATACCTTCCTTATTTCGCTCATCATGCATTATATTGTTTCTAAGTTAGCAGAATTCCTTCATTTTATCTACATTGTAGTCCCTTTCATTGGTCACTCGAATGCCCAACTTAATTTCAATATTCCTCTGTAAGCACCACATTTCAACAGCTTCTGTTCTTCCTTTGTGCGCAATGTATCTCGTCTGCTATCACTTCCATATAATTCTACACTCCACACAAATACTTCCCGTAAATCATTCGTAACACTTAACTACATAACCGATGTACACACAACTCCGTTTCTTCAGAAAACCTTTATTCTTTGTTATCTGTTTAAATTTCGCGTCATCTACACTTTTCTTTATGAGTAAATTTCTTACCCCAGTACGAAAACATGTCTACTACGTCAAGTATCTCATTTCCTAGTCTAATTTCCTCGGCATTACCTAACTTACACTCCAGTACCCAAATTTTACTTTCGGTGACGTTTATCCGACAACCTCTTTGAGTCTCAAATGAACTTCCAAATATGGTTGCGTTTTCAAGGAGCCTCAACATAGGATCCAAGAGTTGATTGGAAAAGTATGGCGCGACGGGAGCTAGAGAAAATTCCGAGTCAAACAAACTTATACTGAACAAGTGAGATAAATGTCGGCGGAAGGTAAGAAGTAGAAGTGCGTTAAAAGTAAACACATTAATTAAAGCGGTCAGTAGAAGTCGTAATAGCAAGTTACCTCAGATTCTAGTGGCTCAAGTGTTTAACATTAACAATAGCATGAGTATAATGAGACATGCTCATTGTCTCTGAAAAACTACTACAAGCTATATCCGTTTGAACGTGCTTGTTATATTGAAGTCTTCGTCTTCCTCAATAACTTCGTCCCCCCCCCCCCCCCCCCCATTTTTCCTTTCATCACCAAAGCCACTTTTCCTTCTTGTCTCAAGAGGTTTCCAATGAACCGATCGCCTTTTTAGTCGAGTCAAATATTTCATTTTTACCCAATTCGATGCAATACCTCCTCGTTCACTATTCAGTCCACTTCCGTAATTTTTTATCAGTTGCAAAAAAAAAAAAATCTTTCTGTTCTCTTCTTGTGTGTACGACTTATCGTCGCCGTTTCACTTTCCTTAAAGGGCTACAATAGAAACAACCGTTTACAGCCGCGCTGAGTGGCCGCGCGGTTTGAGGCGCCATGTCACGAATTGCACGGCCCTCTCCCGCCGGAGGTTCGAGTCCTCCCTCGGGCTTGGGTGTGTGTGTTGTCCTTAGCATAAGTCATTTTAAGTATTGTGTAAGCCTAGGGACCGATGACCTCAGGAGTTTGGTCCCTTAGGAATTCACACACAATTGAACAATCATTCTTCACACGCACCATTCGGTAATAGAAATGGAAAAGGGGGCAGTAGATTGTGATAACAGAAGTACCCCCCGGCACACACCATGAATGATTTGGCTTGTAGATTGTAGATGTAGATGCTGATATGAAAAGGAACAATCGTATCGGCTCAGTCGTAGGTAAGGTACATGGCACTGACAGGGTACTGGCAGTCTACAAACGAGATTGCTTACAAACACTGGTTCCAACCATTGTAGAGTGCTGCTCAGGTGTGAGGGACCCGTACCAAATAGGACGAGCAGCGGATATTGGAGCAGACACACGGGAGAGAGCATCACAGAAATGCTGAGAAACTTGAATTGGCAGACCCTATAAGGCAGACAGCAAATATGCCGCGAAAGCTTACATACAAACTTTCTACATCTACATGATTACCTTGTAATTCAAAGTGCCTGGCGGATGGTTCATCGAACAACCTTCAAGTTATGTCTCTACCATTCCACTATCGAACGGCACGCGTGTAAAACGCACAATTAAATCTTTCCGTGCGAGCTCTGATTTATTTTATTCAAATGGTTCAAATGGCTCTGAGCACTATGGGACTTAACTGCTGAGGTCATCAGTCCCCTAGAACTTAGAACTACTTAAACCTAACTAACCTAAGGACATCACACACATCCATGCCCGAAGCAGGATTCGAACCTGCGACCGTAGCAGTCGCTCGGTTCCAGACTGTAGCGCGTAGAACCGCTCGGCCACTCCGGCCGGCCATTTATTTTATTACAATGATCATTTCTCCCTATGTAGGTGTGCTCCAACAAAATATTTTCACACGTTGAGGAGAAAGTTGGTGATTTAAATATCATGAGAAGTTCCTGCCGCCCCAATTCGTGTATCATATACGTGTACTCCTCGCCTTCTTTGAAATTTTTCGATGTTCTTCGGCAATCCTATCGGAAGCGGATCCCACACCGCACTGCAGTACTGCAGAAGAGGGGGATAAACTAAGTATAAGCAGTGTCTTTAGCAGACCTGTTACATTATGTTAGTGTTCTGCCAATAAACTGCAGTCTTTAGTTTGCTTTCCCCACAATATTATCTATGTGATCCTTCAAAGTTAGTTATTCGTAATTGTAATCCCAAAGTACAGGACGTCAGTTATTGAACTATATGAAATAAAATCGTCATAACTTCTGAGCGGTTTGCGTTAGGGCGTTCAAACTACACGATTGGCCGCGGGACATGATAGGAATTAGTATGGCCGTATGGTTTGGTTTAGCGACGAAGCCCACCCTAATTTGAACGACTTCGTCAATAAGCAAAATTGGCGAGTTTGTGGGACTGAGAATCCGCATTTCGCTGTCGAGAAATCTCTTCACCCTCAACTGGTGATTGTATGGGGTGCAATGTCCAGTCACAGAATAATCGGTGCGATATTCCTCGATGGCACGGTGACTACCGAACAGGTTTTGAAAGATGATTTCATCACCATTATCCGAGGAGACCTTGATTTCGACAAAATGTGGTTCATGCAAGACGGAACTCTTATCTCATCGAAGCGGGAGAGTGTTTGATGTCCTGGAGGAGCACTTTGGGGACCGCATTCTGGCTCAGGGCTACGCAAAGAGTCGCCGTATTCTGCGGATCTGAACGCATGCGACTAGTTCTTTATGGGGCTATATTAAAGATAAGGTGTACAGCATTAACCCCAAAACCATTGCTGATCTGAACACAGACATTCAGTAGGTCATCGACAGCATCGATGTTCCGACACTTCAGCGGGTCATGCAGAATTTTGCTATTCATCTGCACCACATCGTGGCCAGTAATGGCAGACACAGCGAACATGTCAGAACCTAGATCCGAATATCTGTAGTGACGTTAGCATGTTGAATAACTTCTGTGCACACCGTAGTTTGTAACTACTTTCCTTTTTTTTCATAAAGTTTAATGATTGTCATCATGTATTTAGTTGAATTGAGAGCCTTTAGATTTGTGCGATTTGCCGTGTAACCATTATTTAGCGGATTCCTTTTAGTACTCATGTGGATGACCTCACACTTTTCATTATTTACAGTCATTTGTCACTTTTCGCACAGTATAGATATCTTGTCTAAATAATTTTTCAATTCCAAGTTTGTTTGTGTGAAAAGAAGTGTACGACGAAATAGTTGTATCAAGTGACAGAAGAACGACAGGCCACCACAAAAAAGAGTGACAAACACGTTGAACAGTGTGTTGGTGGCGAAATCACAAAGATGGGAATGTAGAACAGTGATAAAAGTGGTATGCGACCTCCAGACCATATGTGAGGAAACGCAGATCAGAAAATCGTAAGTAATTACATTTTTACACAAAATCGCGAAGTGGACTGTTCGATAATCTGTAACTAACAAAACTGTATCATTATGGATCCCACTGATGATGCCTTAAAACAGTAGAAGGCGAAACGCGTATGGATTAAATAAAGTAACTAGCAGCAGGAAAAGGCAGTTGGATTTGCAAAACAAGTATTTTGCAATTCGTTTCCATCATCTGAAGAGTTTACAAGACGGCAAATGACAGCATCATCTGCAAACAATCTAAGAGAGCTGCTGAGATTGTCTCCTCAGTCGTTTACGTAGGTCAGGAACCTCAGAGGGCCAGCACGCCGGACATTGCTTCTGTTTTACTCAATGACTTTGCGTCAGTTATTACGAACTGTGACCTCTCTGACAGGAAATCACGAACACAGTCACAGAACTCAGATGACATTCCATAGGCACGCAATCTGATTAGAAGTCGCTTGTCAGGAATGGTGTCAGAAACCTTCTGGATATCTAAAAGCCGGCCGGTGTGACCGAGCGGTTCTAGGCGCTTCAGTCTGGAACCGCGCGACCGCCACGGTCGCTGGTTCGAATCCTTCCTCGGGCATGGATGTGTGTGATGTCCTTAGGTTAGTTAAGTTTAAGTAGTTCTAAGTTCTAGGGGACTGAAGACCTCAGATGTTAAGTCCCATAGTGCTCAGAGCCATTTGAACCAGATCTAAAAATGTGAAATCAGTTTGATATTCCCTGCCGATAGCACTCATTACTTCGTAAGAACAAAGAGATAGTTGTGTTTCACAAGAAGGATATTTTCTGAATCTGTGTTCGCTTTTTGTTAATAAATCGTTTTCTTCGAGGTAAATCATAATCTCCGAACACAGTATACGTTCCAAAATCCGACTGCAAATCGATATTAGTAATATAGGTCCGTAATTCAGCGTATTACACCTATTTCCTTTCTTGGGTATTTCTTAGGTATTTAAGAACCAATATTAAGGGAAGAATTCAGAGATATTGTACATCCCATCGCTCCTTCACAATGAGAAAATCAGCCTATCAATTGAAGACATAAGGTCTGAAAATGAGTCCTTGATAGTATTTTGGCACTTTATCTTACAGGTCCGTCTTGATCACACAAACTTTTATACATCACTATTACCGGTTTAGGCTACTGCCGTCGTCAGAACATAAAATATTCTGATGCAGTATCAACGTCAAATTAAACATGTTTGTATATGAAGATAGTAATTCTTCTCGAAAGGACAGATACCATTGATGACCATGCAGCTTCTCTAGAATAATTAATTGAAACCCTCAACTGCCGACAGGTGTTGTTGATATACCTCGATGTGCGCTCCGACCGGGACTCGAACCGGGATCTCCTGCTCACATCGTAGACGCTCTGTCCATCTGAGCTACCGAGAACACACATGAACAGGTACTATCTTCTTATACATAGTTAAAGGCTACCCAGCCATTGACCTTCGTCTGTGCGAATGCGCACAGGTTGCCCGAACTCTTACGAGAATCGTCACCTCCGTTGGTGCGAGTAATGAGTGGATGGGCAAATATCTATTAGGAACATTATGTATGTAGATTGTGGACAGTTGGGAATGTGGGTCTCACGGGAAGCGTGCAAGGGGTAAGTCCTCCCAGTCACTCTGTTCATCTATGTCCTCGGTGGCTCACATGGATAGAAAGCGTCTGCCATGTAAGCAGGAGATCCCGGGTTCGAGTCCCGGTCGGGCCACACATTAGCAGCTGTCCCCATCGAGGTAAACATATTTAGTTTGACAATGATACTATGTTTCATAATCTGAGGATGGCGGTACACGAAATTGGTAATAGTGATGTGTAAGATAAAGTGAAAATCAGCATACCACAGCCTGCACGGAGACGTTTAACCTGTGAATCCCCGTCGAGCTCCATGCGCGATTGGATTGGGGAGAAACCCAAACATTTGATGCCATAGCAAGTGCCCTCTCACATGCACTTCACGCTGTTTTGCAAAATCTCCATGTAGATGTTGATCCTCAGGTACAATGAAATCGGGAATGTGTGTCGAGGGTCGAGGAGGGGGTAGGGGGGGGGGGGAATGTAAACACAGGATAGAGTGGAGGCCCGCACCAGACCAGTGACAACACCAGAGACACCGAGACGACGAAGGCAGAGGCAGAATGCTCCACGTGTATGTGTGTGTGTGTGTGTTGTGTTGCAGGTTCGGGCAAGTTTCACTGGGTGCTGCTGACGGTGTGCGGCCTGTGTCTGGTCGCCATGTGCTTCGAGGTGCTGGGCATCGCCTACGTCACGCCGGCGGTGCTCTGCGACTTCGACATGACGTCATTCGAGAAGGGCTTCCTCAGCGGAACCATCAACATAGGTCAGTGTCACCTGAGATGGACACGTTCCCCTTTTTTAACCTGTCCGTGCTCGTCCGTTAGCCAGGCAGGCAAACTGCCGCACGTTATCGGCCAAACGGGCAGGCTGCTTTCCTCCCGTCCAAACCAAGCTGTGTCCAACCCGAGCAGGCTACAAGAGTCCAGCCAGCCTGTCCGTCTTCCCTTTGTGCTACGCTACGTACGTAGCAGTTTATTCTATACTCGTTACAAAACACTGTGAGTAGGGTTCGAATTATATGTATTCATTTTGGGTCATTGTAGACCAAAAAATGGTGGATTTTATTTGTACTTTTTATTTCCTTTTCGGCGTAATTTGAGCTTTTTTATTTGTATCGATGTGAATGTAGAGTAGGAATTAAAATGCATGGAAAAGAAATAAAAGAGGTTTGCCGAAGACATTGTAATTCTCTGAAAGACAGCAAAGGAGCTGGAAGAGCAGTTCAGTGGGATGGACAGTATCTTCAAAAGAGGATATAAGATGAACATCAACAAAAGCAGAACGAGGACACTGGAATGTAGTCGAATTAAATCAGGGGGAATTAGATTAGCAAATGAGACATTTAGAGTAGTAGATGAGTTTTTCTATCTGGGAAGTAAGATAACTGATGATGGTTGAAGTAGAGAGGATATAAAATGTAGACTGGTTATGGCAAGGAAAGCGTTTCTCAAGAAGACAAATTTGTTAACATCGAGTGTCAGGCAGTCTTTTCTGAAAGTATTGGTATGAAGTGTAGCTATGTATGGAAGTGAAACATGGACGACAAACAACTTGGACAAAAGGAGAATAGAAGCTTTCGAAATGTGGTGATACAGAAGAATACTGAAGATTAGATGGGTAGATCACGTAACTAATCAGGAGGTACTGAATAGAATTTGGGAGACAAGAAATTAGTGGCACAGCTTGAACAAAAGAAGGGGTTTTGTTGATACGACACATTCTGAGACATTAAGGGATCACGAGTTTAGTATTATAGGAAAGGTGTTTAAAAACTGTTGAGGGAGACCAAGAGATGAATACAGTAAGCAGATTCAGGAGGATGTAGGTTGCAGTAATTACTCGGAGATGGTGAGTGTTGCACAGGACAGAGTAGCATGGAGAGCTGTACCACACCAGTGTTCGGGCTGAAGACCATAACAACAACAACAAGAATCAATGTGAAAGGTTCTCTCAGCAACTTCATTCTTCTTACGACTAGTGCTCACTATCATCTCACCTTCAATACTAAGCAGAACCATCTCTAAAAGTTGACATCCTTTGCACTTAAGAACTTGGAAGATGTCTATTATACTACGTAGCCAACTACAGTAACATTTGGAAGTCAATTTTCAGTTACCTTAGTATGTTCCAGCCAAAAATGACCGCAGGTATATCAATGTTAATTACTTTTTGCAGGAGGTCTACTGCGGGTTCCCTGAATTCATTCTAAGTGGCCAAAATTGTTCACCGTATATTCCCCAAATGTATCTTAGCAAACACAAAGTTCGTTTTTCATATTATGTTAGTGTAAAAAGCACATGTCTGTAAGAAGAAGCTTTCCTTGCGCTCTAAGCTTTCTTCGTACTCCGTTTCACACCGCCAGAATGTGGTTTTTAATATCCACAGATCCATATTTTTTCCTACTACAGTCAATGTGTGCCCCCCACTTAGAAAGCCTGTACAGAACTAAATGTAGAAAGCCTTTCTACATTTCTACACGGTTGTCAGCCACTAAGTGTTGTTTGTCCTCTTTCAAAATATTTCTGGAGTTGGTAAACAGCTGGACAAATTTACAAACATGTGACATACTCGAAGTTCCCAAATAAGTATTTACTAACTTTTTACACAATTTGCACTGCGAGATATCTACCGCTGAAACTGCCTCATAGACACACAACTTTTCCTCTGCTAGACCTGGGCCCTGCTTCCTGATTATCATGTTGCTGTTGTTGTGGTCTTCAGTCTAGAGACTGGTTTGATGCAGCTCTCCATGCTGTTCCCCAATTCTTAGTTTCTCCTCCATTTGCTTTAAGTATGGCTTGTTCATTTTGCTGTTGCCATTGTTACGCTAGCTGACCTGCAGTGAAGCCACCTACGCAGACGTACAGCTGGCTATCTTGTAACCAGTTTGCACTGATAGCACAACCCGTTGCCAGCAGACTGAACCGGTCTCCTGAACCTTGCGCGGCTGGCGCTAACCCAGGCTGGCTTGCTTTAACCACTGTGCCTCAGTACACAAAACGTACTCGCCTGTCTCCGCCGTGGCAAGCTGAGCTTCCTTAATGGTTGCGGTGGGGACAGCAACAGGCAAGCTGGCTGGAGAATTTTTACGCCTCTGCTACCTACACGCCAGAGAGCTGCAATTTCAATCTGCCAACCTGTGGGTGATACGAGGATACAATTTACTGATGTGGTTGCTGCATTTTACTATTTCCTGACAAAATCAACAAGCACAAAGTAGTCATACGAGGAGGCGTGTGAATACAGCCACAGATCACACAGATCGCACATGACATCACTATACGGAAGCCAACGTCTCGATCAGCTGACCGGCTCTGAATCCATTCCCAGGCGACTTCTGAAAGTTTGTTCGATTTACCTCTACCTTCATTTACTAATTTCAGGAAAGATCGTTAGTTGCGCTGATCCTATAACACAAGTTCAGTTAAGGTATGCTGCTCAATTACTTGTTTGCAGTTGTATTACCAATAGAACATACTTATAATCTTAGTCATCATAGCTGGATTTAAATGCCTTACTACCGAATCATTCGCTTACGAAAACGACAACATCTCTTCAAGTCTTGTGTCCGTTTCGGAAACAATGGCTCCATCTCTAGTAGATGTGCGAAGAAGGGCAAGCCAAAAATGGGAAGCTTCTTAACATTTCTCCATTCCATAGAGTACTTTAAAAGACTATGTAGACCGCAGTCTTGGTGGCAAAGACGACGTGAACATTGGCAAAATGGGAAGATTGTTTGTCCTTGAGAGTGGCCTCTAAGTTAATTTCATAACCCAAATGCAGGAAATAGGGTTCGGCCCAACGTTACAACGTTAACTGTATAACCCACTAACCATTGTAGCACAGTGAAATCAGTGTTTAAGAGAAAACAGAAGTCAAAGAACAAAAGAAATTACGGATTCTAAGCCACTTGAAAAGAGAGCTGCAAAATAAAAGTGCTTGGGTTCAACGTTGTTTTCGTCTGCGAAGGTTCCACGAAAGTTGTCAGTCCATAGTCCATCGATTCACCTGATGCTACGATATTTGTGTGTAATATTTGCGCAAATGTTAGTGACGATGACACCGATGCTGAAATTCAATGAAAAATGCCTTAAGTGAATTTTAGCAATGCAAAGGAAAATTATCCCAGAATTAAAAATATTATCGCGAAGTTTACGATATAGTGTCACAGAATTACGTGCGCTATAACGAAATTAGTTGCATGGCCACCTTATTTACTGCATTTTATAACCTCAACACTTTTTCATTCCTTAAATCTTCTTCATCATGGATTATTAGAGAAATGTATTGGTCTCTTACACTTAAAATATACACTATGTGATCCTGAAAATGTCTTACAAGTTCGTGGCGCCCTCTATCGGTAATGCTGGAATCCAATACAGTGTTGGCGCATCCTTAGCCTTGATGACAGCTTTCACTCTCGCAGATATACGTTCAATCAGGTGCTGGAAGGTTTCTTGGGCAATGGCAGCCCATTCTCCACGGAGTGTTGCACTGAGGAGAGGTATCGCTGTCGGTCGGTGAGGCATGGCACGAAGTCTGCGTTCCAAAACAAATCTACATCTACATCTACATCTATACTCCGCGAGCCACCTTACGGTGTGTGGCGGAGGGTACTTATTGTACCACTATCTGATCCCCCCTTCCCTGTTCCATTCACGAATTGTGCGTGGGAAGAACGACTGCTTGTAAGTCTCCGTATTTGCTCTAATTTCTCGGATCTTTTCGTTGTGATCATTACGCGAGATATATGTGGGCGGTAGTAATATGTTGCCCATCTCTTCCCGGAATGTGCTCTCTCGTAATTTCGATAATAAACCTCTCCGTATTGCGTAACGCCTTTCTTGAAGTGTCCGCCACTGGAGCTTGTTCAGCATCTCCGTAACGCTCTCGCGCTGACTAAATGTCCCCATGACGAATCGCGCTGCTTTTCGCTGGATCATGTCTATCTCTTCTATTAATCCAACCTGGTAAGGGTCCCATACTGATGAGCAATACTCAAGAATCGGACGAACAAGCGTTTTGTAAGCTACTTCTTTCGTCGATGAGTCACATTTTCTTAGAATTCTTCCTATGAATCTCAACCTGGCGCCTGCTTTTCCCACTATTTGTTTTATGTGATCATTCCACTTCAGATCGCTCCGGATAGTAACTCCTAAGTATTTTACGGTCGTTACCGCTTCCAATGATTTACCACCTATGGCATAATCGTACTGGAATGGATTTCTGCCCCTATGTATGCGCATTATATTACATTTATCTACGTTTAGGGAAAGCTGCCAGCTGTCGCACCATGCATTAATCCTCTGCAGGTCCTCTTGGAGTACGTACGAGTCTTCTGATGTTGCTACTTTCTTGTAGACAACCGTGTCATCTGCAAATAGCCTCACGGAGCTACCGATGTTGTCAACTAAGTCATTTATGTATATTGTAAACAATAAAGGTCCTATCACGCTTCCCTGCGGTACTCCCGAAATTACCTCTACATCTGCAGATTTTGAACCGTTAAGAATGACATGTTGTGTTCTTTCTTCTAGGAAATCCTGAAAATGGTTCAAATGGCTCTGAGCACTATGGGGCTTAACATCTATGGTCATCAGTCCCCTAGAACTTAGAACTACTTAAACCTAGCTAACCTAAGGACATCACACAACACCCGTTCCAAAACATCCCAAAGGTGTTCTATAGGATTCAGGTCAGGACTCTGTGCAGGCTACTCCACTACAGGGGTGTCATTGTCGTGTAACCACTCCACCACAGGCCGTGCATTATGAACAGGTGCTCGATTGTGTTGAAAAATGCAATCGCCATCCCCGAATTGCTCTCCAACAGTGGGAAGCAAGAAGGTGCTTTAAACATCAATTTAGGCCCGTGCTGTGATACTGCCACACAAACCAACAAGGCGTGCAAGCACCCTCCTTGAAAAACACGACCACACTATAACACCACCGCCTCCGAATTTTACTGTTGGCACTACACAAGCTGGCAGATGACGTTCACCTGCCATTCGCCATACCCACACCCTACCATCGGGTCGCCACATTGTGTACCGTGATTCGTCAGTCCACACAACGTTTTTCCCACTGTTCAGTCGTCCAGTGTTTACGCTCCTTACACCAATTGAGGCGTCGTTTGGCCTTTACTGGCTTGATGTGCGACTTATGAGCAGCCGCTCGGCCATGAAATCCAAGATTTCTCACCTCCCGCCTAACTGTCATAGTATTTGCAGTGTATCCTGATGCAGTTTGGAATTTCTGTGTGATGGTCTAGGTAGATGTCTGCCTATTACACATTACCACCCATACAGACGTATGACACAAGTGACACCCAATCACCTGACCACGTTCGAAGTCCGTGGGTTCCGCGGGGAGCCCCATTCTGCTCTCTCACGATGTCTAATGACTACTGAGATCGCTGATATGGAGTACCTGGCAGAAGGTGGCAGCACAATGCACCTAATATGAAAATCGTATGTTTTTGGGGGTGTCCGGATACTTTTGATCACATAGTGTACAATTTCTAGATTGTATATTTGTTTTGCTTTTTCGTTTACAATCTTTAACATCACGAAGTTAGGTAGGTTTACCCTATATGCAAGTTCAAAAAATGGTTCAAATGGCTCTGAGCACTATGGGACTTAACATCTGAGGTCATCAGTCCCCTAGAACTTAGAACTACTTAAACCTAACTAACCTAAGGACATCACACACGTCCATGCCCGAGGCGGGATTCGAACCTGCGACCGTAGCAGACGCGCGGTTCCAAACTGAAACGCCTAGAATCGCAGTCGGCTTATGTGCAAGTAAATTGTTTATTATTTGAAACGTAATCACCATAACTGAAACGCATTTATAGGGCCTCTAGACCATGTGGTGCTGTTACCAAAGGCACTCGCCTCGGACGTCCGCTTCCACAGCCCAGTAACGCCACCTTTCGATGCGCTGTCCTAATGGATACGTTCGGCGTACGTCCAACATCGGTTTGTGCGTTGTTTCACACAGTGCTGCTTCTCTGTTAGCACTGACAACTCTACGCAGATGCCGCTGCTCTAGGTCTTAGTGACGGCTGTCGGCCACTGCGTTGTCCGTGGTGAGAGGTAATGCCTGGAATTTGGAATTCTCGGCACACTCTTGAAACTGTGGACTTCGGAATATTGAATTGCCTAATGAATTCCGAAATGCAGAGTCCCATGGGTCTAGCTCCAAATATCATTCCGTGTTCAAAGTCTGTTAATTCCCATCTTGCGGCCACAGTCACGTCAGAGGCTTTTTCACATGATTCACCTATGACAGCTCCGCCAATGCACTACCCTTTTACATTTTGTTCAAAAATCAAATGTGTGTGAAATCCTATGGGACTTAACGGCTAAGGTCATCAGTCCCTAAGCTACACACTACTTAACCTAAATTATCCTAAGGACAAACACACACACCCATGCCTGAGGGAGGACTCGAACCTTCGCCGGGACCAGCCGCACAGTCCATGACTGCAGTGCGCAAGACCGCTCGGCTAATCCCGCGCAGCTTTTTACATTTTGTGTACGCAATACTACTGCCATCTGTATCTGTGCATATCGCTAACCCGTGACTCTTGTCACGTCAGTATACATGAGTGACGCTAATATAACAAGTCGTTAAATAAATAAAATCAGTGCTCCGTTTCAGCTATAAATAAGTAAAACTGTAACGGCCGGCTCCGCTTGGCACAGCGTGTAGTGACAGAAACTCGGCCTTGTCCCCAACGTCAGGTGAATCAGATGTTAACACGGCAGAAGAAGCGTTGTGTGCGGTATACATGCGTCTGTGGTGTGAGAGAATGTCCAAAGGGCAATTCCACAACAGAGATACACATTACATGACCAAACGAATATTAAGAATGGACGCTTGGTTAATCAGTTTACAAATATAATACAACGGAATGGAGACATATAAGAATCTGAATTTTGTGTGAGACAAGTGGAATTTACCCATTCCATCAAACAACTATTAGTGAGATTCAGACCTGGTTATGGAACAAATTAATGTTTTCAGATCATTCTATTGTTCACAAATGAAAAGATGGTGTAGTCTAGTAGCTATATGGGTATTCTCAAATTGCTCCAACAGTTACGTATATCGCAGACCGGTAAAAAAAGAAGAAAAAGGCTGTGTATTCCTAGAATTCACAAGCCAGGCAACAAAGGCCACAGTTGAACTCTCCTTTTGTCCTCAGTACTCATAAAGGAGTTTATAGTCTTGCTAAGAAACCACTGTGAGAATATCATAAAGCCCCAAATACCAATAAATTATTGATTTTTTCCCACGTGCTAATGTCAGTTTCTTACACCGTCCTCAGTAATCAAAAACGAGATCACCAAACACAAAGCCGGCCGCTGTGGCCGAGCGGTGCTAGGCGCTTCAGTCCGGAACCGCACGACTGCTACGGTCGCAGGTTCGAGTCCTGCCTCGAGCATGGATGTGTGTGATGTCCTTAGGTTAGTTAGCTTTAAGTAGTTCTAAGCTCTATGAGACTGATGACCTCAGATGTTAAGTCCCATAGTGCTCAGAGCCATTTTGAACCAAAGAGAATGTTTCGCAATGTCCTCAAAACTCATCAACGATTAACTTTGGACATCAACATTGGTTTTCTCATACCGTCTCCAAAATCAGTACGTGAAATCATGATCTTGAAATTAGCCGTGGCGGTATGGTGGTAAAGCGCATGCTTGGAAATCGAAGGTCACGGAAGCCTTTAACCTATCGTTCACCTCCCAACGATGTGAGGAATCGTCAGGAACGACGTGTGGTTCTGATTCCACGTCAGACTGTAGGCCCGGTTGGACTACTGGGGTAGTTTAGGCACACGCAAGTCGCCGGAGTAGCGTCCAGTCGGAAGACTTCCACCAGGACTTTCAGCCACACGGAAATAATCTTACCTGAATGCCGGACCTTAGCTTTATTCCCAATACTTGTAAATTACTTCCCAGTCCTGAAACGCGCGAATCTTGGGTTGTTGCGTCGTCCCCAACCTCGTTAAATGAGGCCATAGCCCTGTGAAGACAATTTTGTGGAATTCTCACATAGCTACCTCCGCTCCTAAAAATGTACCGGACTTCCTCTACCCAAAACCCATAAATTATATTATGGGAACCAAGTAAGAACTGGAGATCCGCGTTAATTCTAACACACATAACGAGGCTGACAGTCCTGAGTAAATCAGCATATGATTTTCAGTAGGCCTCAAGCTCCCTTAAACGAAATCATAATCTTCCTAAAATGAAGAGCTTGGAGTCGACGCCGGGGAAGATCAGTTTGTATTCCAGATACTGACCCTGCGACTACTCTTAGAAGATTGGTTAAGAAAAGACAAAACTACGTTTACAGCATTTGTAGACCTAGAGATGGTTTTTGACAACATTGACTGGAGCATTCTGTTTGAAATTCTGAAAATATCAGGTGTAAAATACACGGAGCGAAAGGCTATTTACACCTTGTACAGAAACCAGACGGCAGTTATAAGAGTCGAGGAACATGAAGGAGAAGTACTGGTTGAGATAGGAGTGAGACAGGGTTATTCAATCTGTACAAGGAGCAAGCAGCACAGGAAACGAAAGAAAAGTTTGGAGTAGGAATTGAAGTCCAGGGCTAAGAAATATAAACTTTGAAGTTTGTGCATGGCACTGTAATTCTGTCAGAGACAGAAAACGACTTGGAAGAGCGGCTAAACGGAAAGGACAGTGTGCTGAAAGGCTGATATAAGATGAACATCAACAAAAGCAAAACGATGGTAATGGAATGCAGCCGAATTAAATTATGCGATGCAAAGGGAATTAGATTACGAAAAGACACACCCATAGTAGTAGATGAGGTTTCCCATTTGGGCAGCAAAATAACTGATGACTGCCAAAGTAGAGAGGATATAAAAAGTAGACTAGCAATGTCAGTAAAAGCATTTCTGAAGAAGAGAGATTTGTTAACATCGAATATAGATTTAAGAATCAGGAAATGATTTCTGAAAGTATTTGTATGTACTGTAGCCATGCATGGAAATGTAGCACGGAAGGTAAACAGTTTAGACAAGAAGAGAATAGAAGCTTCTGAAATGTAGGGATAGAGAAGAAAGTTGAATATACACTAATGTCCATTAAAACTGCTACATCACGAAGATGACGTGCTACAGACGCGAAATTTAACCGACAGGAAGAAGATGCTATGATATGCAAATGATTAGCTTTTCAGAGCATTCACACAAGGTTGGCGCCGGTGGCGACACCTACAACGTGCTGACATGAGGAAAGTTTCCAACCGATTACTCATACACAAACAGCAGTTGACTGGCTTTTCCTGGTGAAACGTTGTTGTAATGCCTCGTGTAAGGAGGAGAAATGCGTACCATCACGTTTCCGACGTTGATAAAGGTTGGATTGTAGCCTATCGCGATTGCAGTTTATCGTATCGCGACATTGCTGCTCGCATTGGTCGAGATCCAATGACTGTTAGCAGCATATGGAATTGGTGGGTTCAGGAGGGTAATACGGAACACCATGCTGGATCCCAACGGCCTCGTATCACTAGCAGTCGAGATGACAGGCATCTTATCCGCATGGCTGTAAGAGATCGTGCAGCCACGTCTCGATGCCTGAGTCAACAGATGGGGACGTTTGCAAGACAACAACCACCTGCACGAACAGTTCGACGACGTTTGCAGCAGCATGGACTATCAGCTCGGAGACCGTGGCTGCGGTTACCCTTGACGCTGCATCACAGACAGGAGCGCCTGCGGTGGTGTACTCAACGACGAACCTGGGTGCACGAATGGCAAAACGTCATTTTTTCGGATGAATCCAGGTTCTGTTTACAGCATCATGACGGTCGCATCCGTGTTTGGCGACGTCGCGGTGAACGCACATTGGAAGCGTGTATTCGTCATCGCCATACTGCCTCATCACTCGGCGTGATGGTATGGGGTGCCACTGGTTACACGTCTCGGCCTCCTCTTGTTCGTATTGACGGCACTTTGAACAGTGGACGTTACATTTCAGATGTGTTGCGATCCCTGCGAAACCCTATATTTCAGGGGGATAATGCAAGACCGCATGTTGTAGATCCTGTACGGGCCGTTCTGGATACAGAAAATGTTCGACTGCTGCTCTGGCCAGCACATTCTCCAGATCTCTCACCCACTGAAAATGTCTGGTCAATGGTGGCCGAGCAACTGGCTCGTCACAATACGCCAGTCACTACTCTTTATGAACTGTGGTATCGTGTTGAATCTCCGTGGGCAGCTGTACCTGTACAAGCCATCCAAGCTCTGTTTGACTCAATTCCCAGGCGTATCAAGGCCGTTATTACGGCCAGAGGTGGTTGTTGTGGGTACTGATTTCTCAGGATCTATGCACCCAAATTGTGTGAAAATGTAATCACATGTCAGTTCTAGTATAATATATTTGTCCAATGAATACCCGTTTATCATCTGCATTTCTTCTTGGTGTAGCAATTTTAATGGCCAGCAGTGTAGATGGGTAGATCACGTAGTTAATGAGGAATTAATGAACAGAACTGAAGAGAAAAGAATTGTCCGGCTAAACCTGTTTCAAAGAAGAGGTTCAACTGATAGGACGTATTCTGAGATATCAAGGAAGTCTCCAATTTAGTAGTGGTGGGAAGTGTGTGTGTTTGGGGAGGGGGGGAGGGGTAAAAATCGTTGAGGGAGACGAAGAGGTGAATACAGTGAGCGTGAACGGATGTACGTTTCAAAGTTATTCAGAGATGAAAAGAGTTGCACAGAATAGAGTAGCACGGAAAGCTGCATCACATCATTCTTCCGAGTGAAGCCCACAACAACAACAACAATCTTAGTAAATATGTATGAAGTTCCTACATAAAAATGAAGAAATGATGCTGGTAGGAATTGTCCTATTGCAGAAATAGTCATAAAACACGGTCATCGAAGAGGAAGTTCCACGGTATCTCCAATACACTCATAAATAAAATCAGGAAATGAACGAGAGCAATGTGTGGTTCTCGAGTCGCAACCAAAATTCATAAATGGGGAGAGGGTAGGTCACCAGCCTCCTGAGTGCTCTGAGAGGACCAACCACAACTTCCTCTGCTGTGCTGATCCCTCCATCTCTGGGTTTTATTCACACGCGACGTCCTCAGTTATTTACTGTCTGAGTCTAGTCTTTGTTTTCCTCTACAATGTTTGGCCTTTATACCTCCCTCTAGCACGACTGAATGTATTCCCCGATGTCTAAAGACAACCTGTCAACGTGTCCATTCTTTCTCTCAGCGTTTTCCACACAATCTTTTTATACGTGATTCTGTCGAATTAGTTTCCAGTATCGACCTATATCGCCGATCCTATAACTCTTACATTACTTTCTATTGCGATTTCGTTTTTCTTATCAATCACAATTTTGGAACTCTGACCTTCTTCTCAGTGCTCAGAAATTACTTTCAACAATTGCCCAGCTCTACTGCGTGGCTACCACGTAATCCTGATTGCTTATGCGTGAGAATTTTAACACAGATCTAAACTCTTCTAAGTGAATAGATCCAGTTACCGAAGTTCCAGACCGAGGTGTTGGCTGACGGCGCCCGCCGTGTTGGCAGGCATGATCGTGAGCTCGCACCTGTGGGGCTACGCGGCCGACACGTGGGGGCGCCACGTGGTGCTGTCGCTCACGCTGGGGCTCAACTTCGTCTGCTCCGTGCTGTCCGGCCTGATGCCCAGCCTCGCGCTGCTCATCGTCTTCAGGCTCCTCAGCGGCATCTGGTGAGTCTCCGCGTCCACACGTGTCCCTCTCTGGGAATACACACGGATCCTGCAAAAAGGAATACACACGTCTCAAAAATGAGATCGACAGGAAGCGCAAAATGGCTAAGCAGGGATGGCTAGAAGACAAATGTAAGGATGCAGATGCTTCTCTCACTAGGGGTAAGATAGATACTGCCTACAGGAAAATTAGAGAGACCTTTGGAGATAAGAGAACCACTTGTATGAATATCAAGAGCTCAGATGGAAACCCAGTTCTAAGCAAAGAAGGGAAAGCAGAAAGGTGGAAGGAGTATATAGAGGGTCTATACAAGGGTGATGTACTTGAGGACAATATTATTGAAATGGAAGAGGATGTAGATGAAGATGAAATGGGAGATACGATACTGCGTGAAGAGTTTGACAGAGCACTGAAAGACCTGAGTCGAAACAAGGCCCCAGGAGTACACAACATTCCATTAGAACTACTGACGGCCTTGGGAGAGCCAGTCCTGACAAAACTCTACCATCTGGTGAGCAAGATGTATGAAACAGGCGAAATACCCTCAGACTTCAAGAAGAATATAATAATTCCAATCCCAAAGAAAGCAGGTGTTGACAGATGTGAAAATTACCGAACTATCAGTTTAATAAGTCACAGCTGCAAAATACTAACACGCATTCTTTACAGACGAATGAAAAAAGTGGTAGAAGCCGACCTCGGAGATGATCAGGTTAGATTCCGTAGAAATATTGGAACACGTGAGGCAATACTGACCTTACGACTTATCTTAGAAGAAAGATTAAGGAAAGGCAAACCTATGTTTCTAGCATTTGTAGACTTAGAGAAAGCTTTTGACAACTTTGAGTGGAATACTCTCTTTCAAATTCTAAAGGTGGCACGGGTAAAATAGAGGGAGCGAAAGGCTATTTACAATATGTACAGAAACCAGATGGCGGTTATAGGAGTCGAGGGACATGAAAGGGAATCAGTGGTTGGGAACGGAGTGGGACAGGGTTGTAGCCTCTCCCTGATGTTATTCCACTGTATACTGACCAAGCAGGGAAAAAAAATTCGGAGTTGGTATTAAAATCCATGGAGAAGAAATAAAAACTTTGAGGTTCGCCGATGACATTGTAATTCTATCAGAGACAGCAAAGGACT
Source organism: Schistocerca americana (assembly GCF_021461395.2). Taxonomy (NCBI): domain Eukaryota; kingdom Metazoa; phylum Arthropoda; class Insecta; order Orthoptera; family Acrididae; genus Schistocerca; species Schistocerca americana. Next base: position 193,807,677 of record NC_060128.1, read on the forward strand.
TGGAAGAGCAGTTGAACGGAATGGACAGTGTCATGAAAGGAGGATATAAGATGAACATCAACAAAAGCAAAATGAGGATAATGGAATGTAGTCGAATTAAGTCGGATGATGCTGAGGGAATTAGATTAGGAAATGAGACGCTTAAAGTAGTAAAGGAGTTTTGCTATTTGTGGAGCAAAATAACTTATGATGGTCGAAGTAGAGAAGATATAAAATGTAGACTGACAATGGCAAGGAAAGCGTTTCTGAAGAAGAGAAATTTGTTAACATCGAGTATAGATGTGTCAGGAAGTCGTTTCTGAAAGTGTTTGTATGGAGTGTAGCCGTGTATGGAGGTGAAACATGGACGATAAATAGTTTGGACAAGAAGAGAATAGAAGCTTTCGAAATGTGGTGCTACAGAATAATGCTGAAGATTAGATGGGTAGATCACATAACTAATGATGAAGTATTGAATAGAATTGGGGAGAAGACGAATTTGTGGCACAACTTGACAAAAACAAGGGACCGGTTGGTAGGACATGTTCTGAGGCATCAAGGGATTACAAATTTGGCATTGGAGGGCAGCGTGGAGGGTAAAAATCGTAGAGGGAGACCAGGAGATGGATACACTAAGCAGATTCATAAGGATGTAGTTTGCAGTAGGAACTGGGAGATGAAGAAGCTTGCTCAGGATAGGGTAGCATGGAGAGCTGCATCAAACCAGTCTCAGGACTGAAGACCACAACAACTTCAAACTCATGGAACCCAGTTCGCTTTATAAATGGGTGGTCTCGGGCCTTCACGGTCTCGTAGCCCCGACAAGTGCCCACACATCCAAGAGCTTCCTGCCCAGTGCTCCTTGACCGCTATCAGACGTTACGTTACTACCGTGTGATTGCTGCCCTCTGTCATTTACACTCTAGTGGGTATTAGAGTTTCCTCGGCTGGTCACGACACTAGAATGGCTTGGAGCAACCTGGATCATTTTGACTGGTCTTGAACCCTGATGATCTCACACGTCAAATGGTTCAAATGGCTCTGAGCACTACGGAACTTAACATCGGAGATCATCAGTCCCCTAGAACTTAGAACTACTTAAACCTAACCAACCTAAGGACATCACACACATCCATACCCGAAGCAGGATGCGAACCAGCGACCGTAGCGATCGCGCGGTTCCAGACTGAAGCGCCTAGAACCGCTCGGTCACGTCGACCGGCTCACACCAGTCACTGATCCTGAACTCATGACGTCAGATACGACGTTGCAAGCCACGTCCCTGTCTATGACCTCATCGTCACGCCGCCACAAGAAACGCCGTTCTTGCCATGACGCAATTCAGGTGAAGCTTTCACAAATTAAAGCTCAGACGTCGACATACTGCAGTATCACCGAGATCCTTACATATTTTTGATAAATAATCGAGTTCGTACGGATACTACATCTACATTTAAACTCCGCAAGCCACCCAACGGTGTGTGACGGAGGGCACTTCACGTGCCAGTGTCATTACCTCCGTTTCCTGTTCCAGCAGCGTATGGCTCGTGGGAAGAACGACTGCCGGAAAGCCTCCGTGCGCGCTCGAATCTCTCAAATTTTACATTCGTGATCTCCTCGGGAGGTATAAGTAGGGGGAAGCAATATATTCGATACCTCATCCAGAAACGCACCCTCTCGAAACCTGGACAGCAAGCTAAACCGCGATGCAGAGCGCCTCTCTTGAAGAGTCTGCCACTTGGGTTTGTTAAACATCTCCGTAACGCTATCACGCTTACCAAATAACCCTGTGACGAAACGTGCCGCTCTTCTTTGGATCTTCTCTATCTCCTTTGTCAACCCGACCTCGTACGGATCCCACACTGATGAACAATACTCAATTATAGGCCGAACGAGTGTTTTGTAAGCCACCTCCTTTGTTGATGGACTACATTTTCTCCCAATGAATCTCAACCTGGCACCCGCCTTATCAACAATTAATTTTATATGATCATTCCACTGCAAATCGTTCCGTACGCATACTCCCAGATATTTTACAGAAGCAACTGCTACCAGTGTTTGTTCCGCTATCATATAATCATACAATAAAGGATCCTTCTTTCTACGTATTCGCAATTCACTACATTTGTTTATGTTAAGGGTCAATTGCCACTCCCTGCACCAAGTGCCTATCCACTCCAGATCTTCCTGCATTTTGTTGCAATTTTCTAATGCTGCAACTTCTCTGTATACTATAGCATCATCCGCGAAATGCCGCATGGAACTTCCGACGCTATCTACTAGGTCATTTACACATATTGTGAAAAGCAATGATTCCATAACACTCCCCTGTGGTACGACAGAGGTTACTTTAACGTCTGTAGACGTCTCTCCATTGAGAACAACATGCTGTGTTCTGTTCGGTAAAAACTCTTCAATCCAGCCACACAGCTGGTCTGATATTCCGTAGGCTCTTACTTTGTTTATCAGGCGACAGTGCGGAACTGTATCGAACTCCTTCCTGAAGTCAAGGAAAATGGCATTTACCTGGCCTGTATCTAATATTTCCTGGGTCTCATGAACAAATAAGGCGAGTTGGGTTTCACACGATCGCTGTTTCCGGAATCCATGTTGATTCCTACAGAGTAGATTCTGGGTTTCCAGAAATGACATGATACGCAAGCAAAAAACATGTTCTAAAATTCTACAACAGATCGACGTCAGAGATATAGGCCTATAGTTTTGCGCATCTGCTCGACGACCCTTCTTGAAAACTGGGACTACCTGTGCTCTTTTCGAATCATTTGGAACCTTCCGTTCCTCTAAAGACTTGCGGTACACGGCTGTTAGAAGGGGGGCAAGTTCTTTCGCGTACTCTGTGTAGAATCGAATTGGTATCCCGTCAGGTCCAGTGGACTTTCCTCTGTTGAGTGATTTCAGTTGCTCTTCTATTCCTTGGACACTTATTTCGACGTCAGCCATTTTTTCGTTTGTGCGAGGATTTAGAGAAGGAACTGCAGTTCAGTCTTCCTCTGTGAAACAGCTTTGGAAAAAGGTGTTTAGTATTTCAGCTTTACGCGTGTCATCCTCTGTTTCAGTGCCATCATCATCCCGGAGTGTCTGGATATGTTGTTTCGATCCATTTACTGATTTAACGAAAGTCCAGAACTTCCTAGGATTTTCTGTCAAGTCGGTACATAGAATTTTACTTTCAAATTCACTGAACGCTTCACGCATAGCCCTCCTTACGCTAACTTTGATATCGTTTAGCTTCTGTTTGTCTGAGAGGTTTTGGCTGCGTTTAAACATGCAGTGAAGCTCTCTCTGCTTTCGCAGTAATTTCCTAGCTTTGTTGTTGAACCACGGTGGGTTTTTCCCGTCCTTCGCAGTTTTACTCGGCACGTACCTGTCTAAAACGCATTTTACGATTGCCTTGAACTTTTCCTATAAACACTCAACATTGTCAGTGTCGGAACAGAAATTTTCGTTTCGATCTGTTAAGTAGTCTGAAATCTGCCTCCTATTACTCTTGCTAAACGGATAAACCTTCCTCCCTTTTTTTACATTCCTATTTACTTCCATATTCGGGGATGCTACAACGGCCTTATGATCACTGATTCCCTGTTCGGGTCTGTTTGTTATCAGTGGGTCCAAGATGTTATCTCCACGAGTCGGTTCTTTGTTTCATTGCTCGAGGTAATTTTCGGATAGTGCACTCAGAATACTTTTGAGCATAGCACCAGTTTACAATACCACGCATTCATTTTAAACTTCCGCCACCGTAGCCTCATCGAAAGCAGCTCATGTCTTGACTCATGATGATGATGCCATCCTAGACAGGAAGCGTGGCTTATGCCGACTCCTCTGACATATGTTCAGTGTTAATGACCGCATGTGATGGTGACAAGGTTCGTGGCAGGTGGAAGTGTCCCAACTTGCCCACAGCCATTCTACTCACAACACTCTCTGTATCGGTGCTGGTCAAGAAACTGCGTGTAAAACAGGATGGTGGAGTCTCTTGTTGGAAAACAACGCCCTCGAAGTCCTTGAAGATTGGACACAGCCTTAAATCTAACGGCTGCTCCCCGAACTACCAGCCATGCGAACCCGACGCGATCGTGTTCAGTACTCAACGTCACACCATACAACGACAGAACTGTACGAAAATGACAAAGTCAGTCTAGGAGCAACTATTCTCTTCTGAACCTCCACGCACTGATACCACCAACGAGACGCACAGCTGGGACTTGTCTGGGAAGATGAAAAGAATTACTTCTGGGTCGTTTTGGAAATCAGCCTTATGCAAGCACAATTAGCTTATTTTTTATATTTACCCAGACATGTTTCGACACGAATGTGTCATCTTATGTGGGTCAGATTTTTTGTTACTGTATAGCACAATATCACATTTGTAATAATTTAGCTGCTGTAGGCCTAAGAAATACAATATTTGTAATTTGGTTCGTTTTGTTTGGACACGCACCTTAAAATTACATCGCTGACTGAACTGTGTTATTATACAACGATTTTAGTACTCGTTTTCGTCGATTTTTTGACAGCATGTCATCTGCAAACTAGCCATGAAGAAAATTATTCGTATTTTTTGAGAGCTGTTTCGGGGGTAGAGGTTATGTACGTTTCTGTACTTACATTTTCCGTCCTTTTTCGTGTCCCTGGTTGGTGTCTCAATCAGCTGCTGTTTAGTGCATTGCTTTCACTCAGTTTATCACAAATTTCCGCTCACTACTTCACCTCACATGCAATTACACAAAATGTGGCAAAATGTGATCTGCACAGACACTTCTGACAACACACTCAGTGAGAGGTGTCATGTTATTGTCGTTGCTCACTTGTTCATCGTTAGTCTTGTGTTTGTTATGGCGCTGATTTTGAAGGTGTGTGTATGTGTGTGTGTGTGTGTGTGTGTGTGTGTGTGTGTGTGTGTGTGAGTGTGAGAGAGAGAGAGAGAGAGAGAGAGAGAGAGAGAGAGAGAGAGAGATGGAAAGAGAGGTGGGTTGAGAACCAAGAAAACAGAAGTATTTTTTATAGTTTTTGTGGGGAGTCATTGTTGTATAGTTTCTTGAGTGTTCCAAACAGTGTTTTGTTGCAAAGTGTTGTATTTTCATTCAGAACTCTCTTTCACTGTATTATTGCTTTTTATATGTGGTAGTTCTCCTCTACTGTGAGTTTTTGATAGAGACTGTTGCTTTCTCTGAGGATCTTCGGGAGCTTGTTTTTGAAGCTGTGAGAAGCTTCTGAAGTGCTGAAACATCTTTTGCAAGCCTTAAATATTATTGGAAAGCATGTCATTCTTGAAAACTACAAATCATCTGTGGATCTTAAAATCTGCCAGGAAGTTAAAAGTCATTCTGTGAACTACAATTCTTCTTCTTTCAAAACTATTTTGACATTTTTAAAGTGTAATCGGCAATCATCGCCTTATTTCGTGTCAAAGTCATATGTAGATATTTTTGGAATTTATTTCTCTACATGTCTAGCCATTTGTCACATCAACAGCAAATGTGCTGCGTAAGAAGGTAATATGCAGTAGAGACCTGTTGTTATGTGACGTAGAAATGAGATAAATCATTACTACTTGGGTGTTACATATAAAACAGAGGAGAAAACTTGTTTTACTTTCACTTTCGTGGCTACACGTTAAGTGCCAGTCCAACAGGCTACTACCTCTCTACCAGCCGTGTGTGTACGCTGGAGTCGCACGTTTGCTTTTCCCCCCAGGATCTGCGGGCCGTCGGCGGTGACGTACGCCTACCTGGGGGAGTTCCACTCGGACAAGACGCGAGCCCAGAGCATGGTCTACGTCTGCCTCTTCATCGCCGCCGCACTTCTAGTACAGCCAGGTCAGTACCGACACCGGCTACAACCAGAGCCGATGTACCACTGTTCAGACGAGTGTGAGTTTTCTTCACAAAGAACTGATATCAATCGCGAGTGACGGTAAGCTAAAACTGTAGTTTATATCTGTCCATCCTTCTTCTGCAGGGCGTTTCCGTAAGAGCGGGCAAAAATGTAACAGGAGTATGCACCACTGAACAATTTGAGACAGGAAACCCGGGTCGGAGAAGCCAGCTTACGGAGATATGGCATTAAACTTGTCTACCGCTCTGTCCAGCATTACTCTTTCCCAGCTTATTTACAACTAACATGCGCACAATTTTACGCGTACTGTGCTGTTTATTTGCAGACACGTTTTTATTTCCTGAAAGGAAACAAGGAGGACGAGCCTGATTACTAGTAATCCATGATGCACGCTTTGTTTACTTTATTTGTCCATAACGTGCCTTCGTCGTGTCGTATTTACGTCGTGCCATGACAGAAGGTGCTATGAATCAACTACACACCCGTTCATTATTCAGTGCTATTGAGAGATGTACGGTACAGTACGGAGGAGCAGTACCGGTGCACTATTTCACGGTCGCTGGATTGAAAGGGAAGGTTCTACACCATGACCTGCGAGGTCACCTGAGCTAAAAACTCCTTAATTATTTCCTATGGGTCACTTGTGTATGAAACCCAAGTGGATAAGGACATGGAATTACTTGCCAGAATTGTAGGTGCCAATGATGTGATTCGAAACACATCAGGGATATGTGTCAGGATGAGTCAGAATCTTGTTGACCGATGTCATGTTTGCGTTGAGGTTCATGGCCGTAAGTTTCAGCACACTTTGTAAGATCAGTACAAATGGTACGTTCATTGTGTCAGTGATGGTGTTTATTGTAAATAAAAAAGTATACAGCAGTGTGATTTTATTCCTATTATCTCCTTAATCTGTCTTCTCCGACGCGAGGTTCAAAAAAATGTTCAAATGTGTGTGAAATCTTATGGGACTTAACTGGTGAGGTCATCAGTCCCTAAGCTGACACACTAGTTAACCTAAATTATCCTAAGGACAAACACACACACCCATGCCCGAGGGAGGACTCGAACCTCCGTCGAGACCAGCCGCACAGTCCATGATTGTAACACCCTAGACCGCTCGGCTAATCCGACGCGAGGTTCCCTAGCTTACATTGTTCAGAGGAACATCCTCTACGTCCATCTTAAATTTTTGCACGCTCTTGCGGAAACACCCTGTGCATTTCTTCTTCTATCTATCTACATCTCCTGTTTCTATGTCCACTCTAATATGCGAAAGTAACTCACTCTGTTACGCTTTCAAGACCGAACCACATTTTGCACGTTGAAGAATAAGATAGGCTACTTCTGAATGTGTGCAGTATACGGTACAATGACGAAAAAAACCGCAGCACCAAAACAAAATGCAGAGTAAACTAGATAACCCGTTTAAGTGATTAACACTGTAAGATCAGAGGTTAATGTAAGCACGAGATAAGCCGTTGCAGATATTAAACGCTGGTACATTACTAACCGGTTTAACCAGCAGGACGTTGAATGTAAGCATCCAAACGCGCGTGATTGTGTTGCACAGGTTCCAGATGTCAGTTTATGGGACGGAGTAACACGCCCGATGCACTTGGTCGGTCAGCGCACAGTTAATGCTGGTTGCGGATGACGCTGAAGCTGTCGTCCAATGATGTGTGGTGTGTGCTCGATTGGAGGCAGACCTGGTAGTCGAACAGGCCAACGTAACACGTCGACATCTTGTAAAGCGTGTAGGGTTGCAACAGCGGTATGTGGGCGAGCGTTATCCTCTTGGAAATCATCCCTTGGAATGCTGGTCACGAATGGCAGCACAACAGGTCGAATCCCCAGACTGACGTACAAATTTGAGGTGACGGTGCGTGGGATAGCCACGAGAGTGTTCCTCCCCTCATACGAAATCGCATCGCAGACCATAACTCCAGCTGTAGACCCAGTGTGTGAGTGTAGCAGGCAGACAGGTTGGTTACACACCCTCAAATGGCCTTGTCCTAATCAACACACGGCTAATACGGCCCGCGCCGCTATCCTGTGATCTTGTTTAGAGCGCGCGCTATAATCGATTATAGTTCGGTGTTCTGGTGCAGGTGGCGCTCCGGTGGTGATTTGCTATTGCGTCGCTGGCGTGTTTTTACGGTGGCCGGCGGAAAGCGAAAGGGTAGTCGGTTTTCCGGGTATTGCTCTGGCGCAGAGACAACTAGTTGCTGCGTTATTGGGGGAAATCTTTGGATAGTTTTCCTATATGAACACACATTCCAATGGTAGTAGAGCGTGGTTCTGATCCACGGACCTTTGGGTTATGGGCCCAGCACGCTTCCATCTCCCCAACATGCCACCCACAACTGCCCATCACTTACCCACCTTGGTTATGTTCTGTAACATACGACAGATAATATCAACACAAGATAAAATTCAAAAATCAAATAACAATATAATATCCCGACAGCACATGATAACCACGGCGCCATTAACTCGGGCGCTCTTAACAAGTGCCAGAAGCCAACATACACAAATCTTAATAAACAATTCTCGCTTCTTAAAACAAAACAATAAAAGCCAAGCGCACATGAGTAGTCAAATCACAGTCTTAGAAGTGCCTTAACGACACCAAACGCCACTATTCCACCAAGTTAATAATAACAGAGTGGGATAAAAATACAGAACATACCACTAAATGCTGTTACGCAAACCACATTGACGAGATCCTGTTGTTCAGAAGACCACACATACCAAGCAGTAGTAATTCACTATGCATATACTCAAATGGTTCAAATGGCTCTGAGCATTATGGGACTTAACTGCGGAGGTCATCAGTCCCCTAGACTTAGAACTACTTAAACCTAACTAACGTAAGGACATCACACACATCCATGTCCGAGACAGGATTCGAACCTGCGACCGTAGCGGTCTCGCGGTTTCAGACTGAAGCTCCTAGAACCGCTCGGCCACACCGGCCGGCATGCATATACTGTCCAAAACGGCCTTTCTTAGGCAGACTTTGCCTAACACATCAAATGCCAAATATACCATACATGAACGCAACTCCGGGCAGGTAACATGAACCACCTACGTGAATTGTTTCAGAAAGGAACAAACAGGCACCACCAAAAATAACTCTGAGCAGACTGGGTGGCCATCGACACACTCAGCGGGATAACCAAAAAATATACTCCAGCTGAGCAAATAAATTGGTACCAACAAATATCGTAACGTGCCCCCCCCCCCCCCCCCCCCCACACACACGCACAGCAAAAACTTCCAACAATGGCATCTCACATCAGAATGAAGTTCAGAAACCGTTGCTGGAACTTCCAGTGGAAAATCTGGCGAGCCAACCGAGCGCAGACCCTAACCTGGCAGACGACTCCAAAATTCAGCAGCTAGTTGTCTCCGGGCCAGAGTATCACAGGACCCCACCCGACCTCCTCATCAGACAGGCAGGCAGAACAAGTGCGCCGACTCCAATCAATCACCACCGCACGGCCAGCACAGCGGCGAGTCGCCTGCACTCCAAACCACTCTGCTCATATTGCGAGGCACAACAACCTTAGCGCAAGTCACCAGCAGGTCAGGCAGAGCGAACTTCACGTTCCGTGCAATACCCGGAAAACCGACTGCCGTCTCGCTTTCCGCCGGCCACCGCAAACACACGCCAGCGACGTAATAGCAAATCACCACCGGAGCGCCACCCGCACCAGAACAGCGAACCATAATCGATTATAGCGCGCGCTCTAAACAAGATCACAGGATAGCGGCGCGCGCCGTATCAACGGCCGTTACTGACACCCAGGCAGAACCAGCGTTCATCAGAAAACAAAACACACATCCACCCTGCCCTTCTATTAGCTCTCGCTTGACACTGATGAAGTCGCAAATGTCGGTGGTTTGCGGTGAGTGGAATGCACGTTACAGGGCCTCTGGCTCGGAGCTGTCCTTGAAGTAACCGATTTGTAACGGTTCGTTGTGTCACTGCGGTGCCGACTGCTGCTGCAGATGCAGTGCGATGCGCGAGAGTCGTGTGCCGAACACGACGGTCTACCCTCTCGGTAGTACCACGTGGCCATCCGGAGCCCGCTCTGCTTGCGACCGTACATTCCGGTGGCCACCGCTGCCAGCAATCACGTTCAGTGGCCACGTTCCTACCAAGTATTTCTGCAATATCACAGGAGGAAGATCCAGCTCCTCGTAGCCCCGTTACACGATCTCGTTCAAACTCATTGACGTGCTGATAACGGCTTCTTTGTCGCCTTAAAGGCATACTTGACTAATGTCAAATCAGGTCCAGTCTCTCGCCCACCACCGTTACGGTGGTATTCAAAGCAAATCTGACTTGCGCCCTCATAGCGGCGCCGCTAGCGCCAATCTTATGCGACTGGCCTCGAAATCTGAGAAAAATCATCTTTCATACGTACGAACAAACCTACGTGTACGACGGAAAACTCCTTTTTGGTACTGCAATATTTTTTTCCGAGAGTGTATTTACTGATTTGAAGAGTATAACGCAAAATATGGCGACGTAATTACTCTTTGTAAAAGCTGTAATCTCTTTGATTTCTGAGTTTTATCATATTTTCGAAAATGTTCTACACATCGTGATTACAACAAGGGTTGCAAGCCTCCTCCATGAAAAAGACGACCACACCGTAACACCATCGCCTTGGAATTTTACTGTTGGCACTACACAAACTGGCAGATGACGTTCACCGGGCATTCGCCATACCCACACCCTGTCACCTGTCCGCCATATTGCGTACCGTAATTCGTCATTCCACGCAACGTTTTCCAACTGTTCGATCGTCCGATGTTTACGCTTCCTATACCAAGCAAGGCGTCGTGTTGCATTTACCGGCGTGATGCCTGGCTTATGAGCAGCCGCTCGACCGTGACATGCAAGTTTTCTCGCCTGCCGCCTAACTGTCATAGTACTTGCAGTGGATCCCGATACAGTTTGGAATTCCTGTGTGATGGTCTGTGTGACGTCGTTTTGGGGTGGCATTCGTTACGTCACATACAAAAAAATTATTACATATATATATATTATATACTCTTATTTTTAATTTCTCAGCATGATTCTTTCTCTCAGGGATATTGTCTTCTCTTATCACTTTTATTTACGTGCATAAGTAAATATGAAACTGGTTCTTGAAGGGCCGCTGTTATTCATGTACCAACTTTAGATTTTGAACGTGATGACTAAATTATAGTTGCCGTTAACTGAATTGAATGTAATTTTGTTAATTTCTATTTATTGACTGCAAAGCAAGGCTTGAGAGAATTTCGATTGTTACCGTGGAGCGGCCAAGATAAAACTTACTGAACTCATGGAATCTGTATAGTTTGAAAACATGAACTTTAACGTAAATTAATTATCTGTTGCAATTTAAAAAGGTTCTTATAACGAAATCTCTCGTAGTTACAGTTACTATTAACACTGAAAAATAAATTAATACTTCGGCGGGTAATGGCCGACCAGAGGCTGCATAGGAAGATGAGCTTCTCGCAGCGCAAATTACTGAAAAAATGCTTATTAAAAATAGTTAGCCACTGCGAGCATTTGAGGTGACGACTATTACAAAGAAATTCATTTTGTAATAATAATAACAAGTTTTTTTAAGCAGAAATACGAATAACTTACATAAAATATGTGTAGCCGCTCAATGGGTGCCTTCCGTATAGCGAAACAAAACAGTGTGTGTACCACAAAATATGTCCTTCCTCCTTGGCCGTACAATCGCGTCTCTTTTTTGATCCTTTTTTATTTTCATAGACAGTAAATAAAGATGCTTCTCTGCATATCAGTTGTTTCAAGAACATTAACTATATCTTTTACACTAATTATATTCAACCGAGCGAGGTGGCGCAGTGGTTACACACTGGACTCGCATTCGGAAGGGAAGGACGACGGTTCAATCCCGCGTCCGGCCATCCTGATTTAGGTTTTCCGTGATTTCCGTAAATCACTCCAGGCAAATGCCGGGATGGTTCCTCTGAAAGGGCACGGCCGACTTCCTTCCCAATCCTTCCCTAATCCGATGAGACCGATGACCACGCTGTCTGGTCTCCTTCCCCAAACCAACCAACCAACCAATTATATTCATAAAATACGTAAACTACGATTTACAACCGCTAAAAATGTCAATATTTATGTAACGTACTGTCACATCTGGATAGATGTCTGCCTATTATAGATTACGACCCTCTTCAATTGTCAGCGGTCTCCGTCAGTCAACAGACGAGATCGGCCTGTACGCTTTTGTGCTGTACGTGTCCCTTCACGTTTCCATTTCACTATCACATCGGAAACAGTGGACCTATGGATGTTTAGGAGTGTGGAAATCTCACGTACAGAAGCATGACACAAATGACACGCAATTACCTAACAACGTTCGAAGTCCATGAGTTCCGCGGAGCGCCCCATTCTGCTCTCTCACGATGTCTAATGACTACTGAGGTCGCTGATACGGAGTACCTGGCAGTAGGTGCTAGCACAACGCACCTAATACTAAAAACGTATGTTTTTGGGGGTGTCCGGATACTTTTGATCACACCGTGTAATATTGGTCACTGATGTCACTTTTAAGGCTGGCTCAGCCTTTCTGAGCGACACTGTAAGCGGGGCGGTGACTGTGGTGGGTGGGGGTGTCGGCAGGTCTGGCGTGGGCCATCATCCCGCAGCCGTGGGCGGCGCCCCTCGGCTGGATCACGCTGCGCTCGTGGCGCGTCTTCATCGTGGTCAGCGCGCTGCCCAGCGCCGCCACCTTCTTCGGCCTGTGGTTCCTGCTGCCGGAGAGCCCCAAGTTCCTGCTGGCCTCCGGCAGGCACGACCAGGCCATCGACGTGCTCCGCCGGATGTTCGCCGCCAACACCGGCCTGCCGCCGGACCAGTACCCGGTAAGAGGTACGGGCGGGGTCCGCTCCACACAGGCGAACTTCGCTATATCTTTTTGCAACCGTAATGGTAAATTCAATGTGTGAGCAAATAGCTTTGTATCCTCGGAGTCTTTTGCGGCAGCATGACTGCATAAAATCTTCTCGCCTTCCGCGCACGCCTCTTTCAGTCCTCCTCCGATTGGTGCTAGCGGTCGTAATTGTAGGTATGCCAGGTGTACCGGTATCAAATGAGCGTTTTTCTTTTTTTTTGTAAAAATGAAACACTAATTTTGAAATAAAAAGTAAATAAATTTTATTCAAAGTACTGTCCATTGCTTTTTATACATTTTGACCACCTTTCTGGCAATCTGTGGACATCACGCCAACAGAAATGTTCGTCTCTTGAAGCAAACCAATCAGACACCCAATTTTCGACTTCTTCGTAGCAATCGAAGTGTTCCTCAGCCGCCGGCCGCGGTGGTCTAGCGGTTCTAGGCGCGCAGTCCGGAACCGTGCTACTGCTACGGTCGCAGGTTCGAATCCTGCCTCGGGCATGTGTGTGATGTCCTTAGGTTAGTTAGGTTTAAGTAGTTGTAAGTTTGATGATCTCAGAAGTTAAGTCGCATAGTGTTCAGAGCTATTTGAACCATTTGTTCCTCAGCCAATGCGTGTCCCATTGATCAAAACAAATGGTAGTCGGAAGGGGCCAAGTCTGGTGAATACTGCGGGTGGGGTAGCAGCTCCCAGCCAAGTGTTTTGATTGTATCCTGAACAAGTTTTGCTTTGTGTGCAGGTGCACTGTCGTGTAAAAAAAATTACTTTGCCACGTCTTCTGGCCCATTCTGGTCTTTTTTCGATTAATGCATAGTTCAAATTGATCATTCGTTGTCTGTAGCGATTAATATTCACAGTTTTACCGGGTTTTAGAAGCTCATGATACACCACACCTTTCTGATTCCACCAAACACAGAGCATTGTCTTCTTGCCGAATCGATCTGGTTTTGCTGTCGATGTTGATGGTTGTCCCGGATTAACCCATGATTTTCCCCGTTTAGGATTCTTAAAATAAATCCATTTTTCGTCGCCAGTAACATTTCGACGCAAAATTGATTTTCTTTCATGTCTTTTAAGCAAAATTTGACAAATGGTTTTTCGGTTTTCCATCTTCTTTCATTCGAATCATGTGGCATCCATTTTCCACACTTTTAGATCTTTTCCATAGCTTTCAAACGGTCAGAAATTGTTTGTTGTGCAACATTTAGCATTGCTGCCATTTGCTTCTGACTCAAAGTATCATCTTCATCCAATAGTGCTTGCAATTCGGCGTCCTCCAACTTTTTGGTGGTCTTCCACGTTCTTAATTTCTTATATCAAAATCATTATTTCTGAACCGTTGAAACCATCTTTTGCCTGTTGCTTGTGATAGAGCATGATCACCATATGCCTCGACAAGCATTCGATGCGACTCTGCAGCACTTTTTTTTTTCAAATGAAAACAAAAAATTAATGCTTTCCGCAAATCAACACTTTCTGGTACAATATTTGACATTGTTAACACGATGAAAACATATGATGTTGTTTGTTCTATGACTTGATGTATACTAAATATCTTTGACAGATGTCATACCAACCAAACAAAGATTAAGGCTCCTTCACAACAAATGTTCCCTATCGACACATTTGTATCTTAACGCTCATTTCATACCGGTACACCTGGTATAAGCGGGAAATAGTGCCAGCCGGGTCAGGCAGTAGTTTTACTCCTGACGACGATGGCAGAGCTAGCCGTCGAAAGGTCGAGAATTTTTTTTGCAACTGACGCGGCTTGTAAACCCAGAAGATCTTATCCAAATACGTTTGTAATCGGAGCTTGCACAGTCCACTTGGCGTATCGGCAGACTAGATCGGTGTCAGGTGCAAGGACATGGCGGGCGCAGGGAACTGTAGGTCCGCAGCTCGTGGTCGTGCGGTAGCGTTCTCACTTCCCGCGCCCGGGTTCCCGGGTTCGATTCCCAGCGGGGTCAGGCATTTTCTCTGCCTCGTGATGACTGGGTGTTATGTGATGTCCTTAGGTTAGTTAGGTTTAAGTAGTTCTAAGTTCTGGGGGACTGATGACCTCAGAAGTTAAGTGCCATAGTGCTCAGAGCCATTCGAACCATTCACGTGAAAAGCGTCCGAAGTGATTGTGGCCGCACGGCGGGAATTAACGGACTTTTAATTCGGAGTTGTAGTTGGAGATAGACCCATGCGACATTTCACTGAGGAAATCGTTAGGGAATTCAATATTTCACTATCGAAAGTGTCTAGTGTGTGCCTGTTGTTGTTGTTGTGGTCTTCAGTCCTAAGACTGGTTTGATGCAGCTCCCCATGCTACTCTATCCTGTGCAAGCTTCTTCATCTCCCAGTACCTACTGCAGCCTACATCTTTCTGAATCTGCTTAGTGTATTCATCTCTTGGTCTCCCTCTACGGTTTTTACTCTCCACGCTTCCCTCCAACACTAAATTGGTGCTCCCTTGATGCCTCAGAATATGCCCTACCAACCGATCCCTTCTTCTAGTAAAGTTGTGCCACAAACTCCTCCCCAGTTCTATTCAATACCTCCTCGTTAGTTATGTGATCTACCCATCTAATCTTCAGCATTCTTCAGTAGCACCACATTTCGAAAGCTTCTATTCTCTTCTTGTCCAAACTATTTATCGTCCATGTTTCACTTCCATACATGGCTACACTCCATACAAATACTTTCAGAAACGACTTCCTGACATTTAAATCTACACTCGATGTTAACAAATTTTTCTTCTTCAGAAACGCTTTCCTTGCCATTGTCATTCTACATTTTATATCCTCTCCTACCATCATCAGTTATATTGCTGCCCAAATAGCAAAACTCCTTTACTACTTTAAGTGTCTCATTTCCAAATCTAATTCCCTCAGCATCACCCGACTTATTTCGACTACATTCTATGTGAGTGCCTATAACAGCAAATTTCAGGTATTACCTCTCACCCGTGGACGAAATTTGGACGACTGACGCTTTTGCTAACGGCACGACATCGTCTGGTTCAAATGGCTCTGAGCACTATGGGACTTAACTACTCAGGTCATCAATTCCCTAGAACTTAGAACTACTTAAACCTAACTAACCTAAGGACATCACACACATCCATGCCCGAGGCAGGATTCGAACCTGCGACCGTAGCGGTCGCTCGGTTCCGTACTGAAGTGCCTAGAACCGCACGGCCACCGCGGCCGGCACGACATCGTCTGTTGCGACGCTCTTGGGCTCGTGACGATATCGGCTCGACCCTAGACGACTGGAAAACCGTGGCCTGCTCACATCAGCCCTCATTTCAGTTGGTAAGAGCTGATTGTACTGTTCGAGTGTGGCGCAGAGCGCAGAAAGCCATGCACCAAAGTTGTCAACAAGGCACTACGCAAGCTGCTGGTAGCTCCACAATGTTGCGGGCTGTGTGTATATGGAAGTGACTGGATCCTTTGGTCCAAATGAACCGTTCTTTGACTGGAAATCATTACATTCGGTTGCTTGGAGACCATTTGCAGCCTTGCCACGCTTGGCGCGGCTTCCCCTATTGGAGATACGAGTCCTCCCTCGGACATGGGTGTGTGTTGTCCTTAGAGTGAGTTACATTAAGTACTGTGTAAGACTAGAGACCCATGACCTCAGCAGTTGGTCCCATAGGAACTTACCACAAATTCCAAATTTCAAGTAATTTGCAGCCATTCATGGACTTCATTTTCCCAAACAACGATGGAACTTTTATGGATAACAATGCGCCATGTCACCGGACCACTGTAGCTTGCGATTCGTTTGACCAAAATTCTCATCAGGGCAATGATATCGCCCAACATGAATCTCATCGAACATTTTTTATGGAATATAATCGAGAGGTCAGTTCGTACACAAGATCATGCACCGGCTGGCTGTACCTTCGCAATTATGGACGGCTATAGAGACGGCATGGCTCAGTATCTCTGCAGCAGGTTTCCAACCACTTGTTGAGTCGATGCCTCGTCGAGTTGCTGCACTATCTCGGGGTAAAAGGCGTCCGACACGATATTAGCAGGTGTCCCATGAGTTTTCACACCACCGTGGATATTGTAGGCTGCGTGATTTCGTATTACGTTTCCTGTTTCGTTGTTTCCGATGGTGGTGGCTGCGCGTGAGGTTGGTGCGTGTAAACCAGCCGCCGTCGCCATCGCGAGGAGCTCGCTGACGTTACTGGGCAGTCGACTGTGTCCACTGCAGAACTCTACAATCATGAGTTTGTTTAAGTCTGCTCACGCGCAGAAACGCGGTACTATAGAGTTGTCAGCTATCACCAACTGATCTACTTATTACGTAGCACTTACATGTTCACTATACTGCACATGAATTTTTGACGTACTTGGCCTTTTTAACAAGTTATCTTTATTGGGTGTCCTGTAATATGACATGCGTTTTTTTCGTTGTTATGTAGCGGCTGTTAGATTTAAGCAGTTCACGCTGGTCTTTTTATAATCAAATGAAAGGGCGCTTACAGTTCTTCTTTTTTTTCTTGGCCTTATCCCATATCTTCACGCGTTCGGTTAACTAATTACTGGATTCGGTAGGGGGTGGTCACATGCCATTCCTCTCGCCACCACTTCCCCTTGGGGCGCATTTTGTGTACCTCATGGTTTTCAGCTTGCGGGATGTTGGAAACCATCCAAAATCCACATCCACGCTGGCCACCGTACAGTCGTTAATTCGCTGGGCAGATTCCATCCGCACCGGCGCCCCTCCCAGAATCCCGGACGTGGGGTGCTAACGCGCGCGGCCATCTAGGGGGGTCGAAAAGTCACCTACAGCACAGTATCTTCTTCATTATTTGAAAAAGCGTGCAGTTTTCTCTCGTGTGGAAAACATGTTGAAAGTCTCTGGCTTCGTAAGATATAACGTGAGGTCGTACGTTATACGTCACCCGCGGCTACGTGCTGAAAATTTACGGGTTGTGAGGAGTGGTGTAAAAGTAATAATAATGAGCAGTTTAGTCTATAACTCTACTCATGTAACTACTGATACAACAAAAAATATTTAACACAGATTTAAAAACAAACATTTTTGGCCGTTGACCAGAAGAACTGATTTTAAGTCAAAATTCAATTTTTTTTTCCTATTTGTTACACTTCTCATGTTGTTGATCAGATGATGGAACATTTTTGCAGTCCCATACTAGTCTCTTTTTTTGAATGACTGACATTCTTAGCAAACATTCCTTCGGTACCTCAACCGGTAAAAACGGAACCCTTATAGAGCCCTTTTTCTCAGGAACAGGCAGAGGTATGAAGTTGAAATGTACGTCACGCACCAAACTCTACCATGCCTTGGCGGCATAGAAAATTTAAGCTTCTAACTCCACTCAGTCAGAACATACGGGCGTTTATGTCACAACTCTGATACTCTGAAACTCACTCATGGAAACGTATAGGGTTGACCTAGAATCATGAAATTTGGCAAGAAGCAAGGTTTCACTGTAGAAGCAAGGGAAAAATCTGAGAACTGTTACTTTGCATTTATATCACTTAATTTTTTTTATATGTTGTCCGTCTGCCTGTTTGTCCGTCTATTAGGACTGCTTTTCTCAGGGATTGATGCAGAGATCAAGTTAAAATCTATGTCAAATACTAAAGTCTACGGTCCCTTGTCGGTGTAAAATCTTTAAGCTTCTAAATCAACCCAATCAAAAAATACGGCCATTTAAGTTTCATATATTGATACTCGCAAATTCACTCACCAGAACCCGTAGATGAACCATCTATGTACATAATTAAGTATGTACGGAACCCTGAGAGCGCCTTTGCTACTTAGCCAAGTCCGTATTTTTTCTTTCAGTTGTTTAGCTGTTGACAGCACCATTCTTTCCAAATTATGATGAATTATTTATGACTAATTTTACTAGCGAATATACGAATGAGGAAGCAGCTATTAATATGCATCACTTCTTGAGGAGGCGTCCACAGGTTTATTGTCAGTACCACAACACACACTATTCCCACTGCTCTAGATCTACATGGATACTCTGCAAATCACATTTAAGTGCATGGCAGAGGATTCATCGAACCACCTTCACAATAATTCCCTGTTATTCCAGTCCTGTACAGCGCGCAGAAAAAAAACGAACACCTGTATCTCTCTGCGCGAGCTCAGATTTCCCTTATTTTATCATGACGACCGTTTTTCCCTATGTAGGTCGGCGTCAACAAAATATTTTCGCATTCGGAGGAGAAAGTTGGTGATTGAAATTTCGTGAGAAGACGCCCCCGCAATGAGAAATCCCTTTGTTTCAATGATGCCAACCCCAAATCCTGTATCACTTCAGTGACACTATTTAACCTATTTCGTTTTTTTACAACCAATACTTTCTTCCTAAGTGATGAGTTGCCCCACGAAAAAATCTCATAAGCCATTAATGAGTGAAAATATGCAAACTATCTTAAGACGTATATTTGTTTGTTACCAAATTACCAAGTATGCGAAAAGAAACAGTTGCTGGTCTTAGTTGTTTCAGCAGTCCAGCAATATGTTTTTCCAGTTCGCATTTCATTAGTACGAATACCCAGATATCTTGAATATTCTACTCTGCTTATTGCTTCTTGCTTAGGAGATACATGAACTGTTCTTTTCATTACCAATTTCTTTACCGTCTTTAACACGATTAATTATAACTCTTGTGTCTGCAAAAACTACGAACTACTCTTTATGTGTTATATGGTAAGCTGAAGAACACTTAGCTCCGTAAGGAATGGGAGTGGGAATCTTAAGACTGGAAAGCCTCAGGTACAATGGCGGTTTTTTACACCACAGAAACGAACTGGTTCATGAATTGTTGGACCACTTCGAAGCAGGCCATGTTATCTACCAGCCTTTGTGTTAGTCCTTCCCTTGACCTTGTCCCATCCACGTTATCTTTCAACACAGTCGCTAGAACAACTTCTACCTCTTCGCATTACATGCTGGTACCAAGTTAACCACTTTTGTTTACTCGTTACTTGAGCTAGCGTGTCTGGTACTCCACTCAAGCCTCACACATCTCTGCGTTCTTCTCCTTCTCCGCATATTCTCTTCTCTTGTGTTTCTCGTGTAATTCTCTGCGTGTCTGATATGTCACGCGATTTCCTTTTCTTTCGAAAAGTTAAGTCTTGCATCTAAGATGATAGCTTTCAAAATTGGCTCTGTATTGGTACCACAGCGTCACAGCCTCTCCTGCTCTCCAATCTCGTTTTACTTTTCTGTTTTTCTCCCCTGTTTTGTCTTAGAAGAATGGTTTCATACCTGCAGACCACTATGAAGATAATTTTTTGTTGTATCCACGAATTATGCGTTTCTACATTCCTGCCGCTTGCCAGTTTTTCATTTCCCTTGTGCCATGTGAAACACCCCCGTTTAACTCCTTTATTGGACTTCGTGTAATTTATCGAAGCGGCCAAACAGTTAATTATTATGATTATATGACCGCGTGCTTAATGGATGAAAGACTATCGGTTTTTCTGCTGTGGTCTCGGGAGTATTTCAATCGAGTGCGGCTGTTCTGAGACTGAATAGTGGAATGATTGAAAGTTTGTCTATTATTAAGTACCATAAAGGTTGCGATGTACAAACTGATATATATTTCCTACTAACACACAAATTCTGAGGCAGTTGCTACCTTCGCCTTACACGTCTAATTACAGTTATATCTTTTTATTGGTTGCTGATTTTCAGTACTTCGACACACGCAATGATGATGTTGCTGGCCGACGCGGTTGACGCGAAACACGTAATTCGGCACTTGTCAGCCACTTTCTGTTTCATATCACTCGCGAATCGGTATTAGTGAGGGTCAACCCCACGATGGTTAGGGGGACGTGCTCACTCGTCATACTCCGGTGAATTTTACCGTTTACAACTCACTCGACCACCATTCTTGCCTGTCTCTCCAGCACCACCGCTCACTCGACACTAGTCTCACTGCCTCCTGCAGCGCTCGACAATCGACTACTGTTTGCTATCGACCTGAGCGTCGAATACTAGCATCAATGTTCGTGGGTTCACGGATCCCTTACACATACCTTCAACGACGGTTTTCAGCAACTGCCACAGTTACTTTTATTTCGGACGATGTCGTTCACCAGAGAACAATGTCTGATTTCCATCTTGTAGAGAGTCCTTAAAAAATTATTCTACCATTCCGTAAGTCCATATTTTGTTCGCCGTCCGGAGTGGCCGTGCGGTTCTAGGCGCTACAGTCTGGAGCCGAGCGACCGCTACGGTCGCAGGTTCGAATCCTGCCTCGGGCATGGATGTGTGTGATGTCCTTAGGTTAGTTAGGTTTAATTAGTTCTAAGTTCTAGGCAACTGATGACCTCAGAAGTTAAGTCGCATAGTGCTCAGAGCCATTTGTTCAGCCGGCCGCGGTGGCCGAGCGGTTCTAGGCGCTTCAGTCTGGAACCACGCGGCTGCTGCGGTCGCAGGTTCGAATCCTGCCTCGGACATGGGTGTGTGTGACGTCCTTGTGTTGGCAGAGGAGCCAACACCGTGTTAGGAATGGAGGCAGAAATGCACGCGTTTTAGCTCACGCAGGCTGGCGTGAAGAGGGAAGAACTATAGTCACGTGAGGTCTGGAACATGACAAGGAATTAGAATTCAGAAATCGGACGTAATTAGTTTCATACTTAACTGTAATCCATTAATGATGAACGTCGCTTCCGGCGGTACATCATTCACAATATTATCTGTTCAGAATAGTAGCTGAATATGGCGCCTTGCTAGGTCGTAGCAAATGCCGTAGCTGAAGGCTTTGCTAAACTGTCGTCTCTGCAAATGAGAGCGTATGTATACAGTGAACCATCGCTAGCAAAGTCGGCTGTACAACTGAGGCGAGTGCTAGGTAGTCTCTCTAGACCTGCCGTGTGGCGGCGCTCGGTCTGCAATCACTGATAGTGGCGACACGCGGGTCCGACGTATACTAACGGACCGCGGCCGATTTAAAGGCTACCACCTAGCAAGTGTGGTGTCTGGCGGTGACACCACACTTACGTTAGATTTAAGTCGTTCTAAGTCTAGGGGACTGATGACCTCAGATGTTAAGTCCCATAGTGCTCAGAGCCATTTGAGCGATATTTTGTTCACTGGCAGACAGCGCGGAACTCAATCGCAATCTTAGTCAAAGAATACGTTATCAGCTTGGGTTCTTGGACGTACAGAGAGACCAGCGCTTCACAAGACTGCAGCATGTGGAGTCCATGTTGGTTAGCAGAGATGACGCTTCTGTTGTCTGGAAGTTGATTCCAGCTCGCTCCAGAGAGTGTCCCTGACGGCCGACGACTCGGACACCTCCCAGCCCTCTGAATCTTCTGTGCCGCTGTCCAGGTGGTGGCCCTGCAGGAGGACGGCCTGCAGTCCTCGCCGGCCGGGGTGAACACCAAGTCCCCTCTGGTCGTGGCCCGCCACATGTGGAGGCAGACCGCGCCGCTGTTCAGACCGCCGTACCTGCTCTACACCGCCGTCGCCTGCTTCATACAGTTCGGACTGTACGCCAGGTGAGCGCCGGGCTGTGGTATGTTGAAGAAAACATTTCACACAAAACGGCACCCACCTTCGTACAAATAAGCATCCCTCCTGTTCCTTTTTTGTTGATCTTTATCCCATACCTTCATGGGATTGCCATTTGGCTTTGCTGCACTTCCAGTGGCCGTGTTTGCAGATAAAATTACTAGATATAAGATCCGCCTTCGCTGCTAACAAATAAACCAAAACATAGTGATTGAAATTCTTCTGGGTATTGTGCCGTGTCATTGCTAAAAACTAACAACAATAATAAACTAAAACCGACGTTTCGGCCGAATTGCAACCTGAGGAAGGCCGTTGAAATTCGGCCGAAACGTCGGTTTTACTTTATTATTGTTGTTAGTCCATGAACCATGGACCTTGCCGTTGGTGGGGAGGCTTGCGTGCCTCGGCGATACAGATAGTCTTACCGTAGGTGCAACCACAACGGAGGGGTATCTGTTGAGAGGCCAGACAAACGCGTGGTTCCTGAAGAGGGGCAGCAGCCTTTTCAGTAGTTGCAGGGGCAACAGTCTGGATGATTGACTGATCTGGCCTTGTAACACTAACCAAAACGGCCTTCCTGTGCTGGTACTGCGAACGGCTGAAAGCAAGGGGAAACTACGGCCGTAATTTTTCCCGGGGGCATACAGCTTTACTGTATGGATGAAGTATGATGGCGTCCTCTTGGGTAAAATATTCCAGAGTAAAATAATCCCCCATTCGGATCTCCGGGCGGGGACTACTCAGGAGGACGTTGTTATCAGGAGAAAGAAAACTGGCGTTCTACGTATCGGAGCGTGCAATGTCAGATCCCTTAATCGGGCAGATAGGTTAGAAAATTTAAAAACGGAATTGGATCGGTTAAAGTTAGATGTAGTGGGAATTAGTGAAGTTCGGCGGCAGGAGGAACAAGACTTCTGGTCAAGTGAATACAGGGTTATAAATACAAAATCAAATTGGGGTAATGCAGGAGTACGTTTAATAATGAATAAAAAAAATAGGAGTGCGGGTAAGCTACTACAAACAGCAAAGCGAATGCATTATTGTGGCCAAGATAGACACGAAGCCCACGCCTACCACAGTAGTACAAGTTTATATGCCAACTAGCTCTGTAGATGATGAAGAAATTGAAAAAATGCATGATGAGATAAAAGAAATTATTCAGATAGTGAAGGGAGACGAAAATTTAATAGTCATGGGTGACTGGAATTCGACAGTAGGAAAAGGAAGAGGCGGAAAAGTACTAGGTGAATATGGATTGGGGGTAAGAAATGAAAGTGGAAGACGTCTGGTAGAATTTTGCACAGAGCATAACTTAATCATAGCTAACACTTGGTTCAAGAATCATAAAAGAAGGTTGTACACATGGAAGAACCCTGGAGATACTGACAGGTTTCAGATAGATTATATAATGCTAAGACAGAGATTTAGGAACCAGGTTTTAAATTGTAAGACATTTCCAGGGGCACATGTGGACTGTGACCACAATCTATTGGTTATGAACTGTAGATTAAAGCTGAAGAAACTGCAAAAAGGTGGTAATTTAAGGAGATGGGACCTGAATAAACTGACTAAACCAGAGGTTGTACAGAGTTTAAGGGGGAGCATAAGGGAACGATTGACAGGAATGGGGGAAAGACATACAGTAGAAGAAGAATGGGTAGCTCTGAGGGATGAAGTAGTGAAGGCAGCAGAGGATCAAGTAGGTAAAAAGGCGAGGGATAGTTTAAATCCTTGGGTAACAGAAGAAATATTGAATTTAATTGATGAAACGATAAAATATAAAAACGCAGTAAATGAAGCAGGCAAAAAGGAATACAAACGTCTCAAAAATGAGATCGACAGGAAGTGCAAAATGGCTAAGCAGGGATGGCTAGAGGACAAATGTAAGGATGTAGAGGCTTATCTCACTAGGGGTAAGATAGATACTGCCTACAGGAAAATTAGAGAGACCTTTGGAGAGAAGAGAACCACTTGGATGAACATCAAGAGCTCAGATGGAAACCCAGTCCTAAGCAAAGAAGGGAAAGCAGAAAGGTGGAAGGAGTATATAGAGGGTCTATACAAGGGCAATGTACTTGAGGACAATATTATGGAAATGGAAGAGGATGAAATGGGAGATACGATACTGCGTGAAGAGTTTGGCAGAGCACTGAAAGACCTGAGTCGAAACAAGGCCCCGGGAGTAGACAACATTCCATTAGAACTTGCGAGAGCCAGCCCTGACAAAACTCTACCATCTGGTGAGCAAGATGTACGAGACGGGCGAAATACCCTCAGACTTCAAGAAGAATATAATAATTCCAACCTCGAAAAAATCAGGTGCTGGCAGCTGTGAAAATTACCGAATTATCAGTTTAATAAACCACGGCTGCAAAATACTAATACGAATTCTTTACAGACGAATGGAAAAAACTGGTAGAAGCCGACCTCGGGGAAGATCAGTATGGATTCCGTAGGAACGTTGGAACACGTGACCCTACAATTTATCTTAAAAAATAGATTAAGGAAAGGCAAACCTACGTTTCTAGCATTTGTAGCTTTTGACAACGTTGACTGGAATATTCTCTTTCAAATTCTGAAGGTGGCAGGGGTAAAATGCAGGGAGCGAAAGGTTATTCACAATTTGTACAGAAACCAGATGGCAGTTATAAGAGTCGAGGGGGCATGAAAGGGAAGCAGTGGTTGGGAAGGGAGTGAGACAGGGTTGTAGCCTATCCCCGATGTTCTTCAATCTGTATATTGAGCAAGCAGTAAAGGAAAAAAAGAGACAAATTCGGAGTAGGAATTAAAATCCATAGAGAAGAAATTCGCCGATGACATTGTAATTCTGTCAGAGACAGGAAAGGACTTGGAAGAGCAGTTGAACGGAATGGACAGTGTCGTGAAAGGAGGATATAAGATGAACATCAACAAAAGAGGTTAATGGAATGTAGTCGAATTAAGTCGGATGATGCTGAGGGAATTAGATTAGGAAATGAGACGCTTAAAGTAGTAAATGAGTTTTGCTATTTGGGGAGCAAAATAACTGATGATGGTCGAAGTAGAGAAGATATAAAATGTAGACTGGCAGTGGCAAGGAAAGCGTTTCTGAAGAAGAGAAATTTGTTAACATCGAGTATAGATTTAAGTGTCAGGAAGTCTTTTCTGAAAGTATTTGTATGGAGTGTAGCCATGTATGGAAGTCAAACGTGGATGATAAATAGTTTAACCAAAAAGAGAATAGAAGCTTTCGAAATGTGGTGCTACTGAAGAATGCTGAAGATTAGATGGGTAGATCACATAACTAATGAGGAGGTATTGAACAGAATTGGGGAGAAGAGAAATTTGTGGTACAACTTGACTAGAAGAAGGGATCGGTTGGTAAGACATGTTCTGAGGCTCTGCAAACAAATAACCCCAAACATGTTTCAGCAAGAATGAGATTTTCACTCTGCAGCGGAGTGTGCGCTGATATGAAACTTCCTGGCAGCTTAAAACTGTGTGCCCGACCGAGACTCGAACTCAGGACCTTTGCCTCTCGTGGGCAAGTGCTCTACCATTTGCCCGCGAAAGGCAAAGGTCCCGAGTTCGAGTCTCGGTCGGGCACACAGTTTTAACCTGCCAAGAAGTTTCATGTTTCAGCAAGTTTGTGCTAAAATAGAAAGAGTTTTAAAAACGGTAAAATCTAGTCACAGCACATACCATGAACTTCATAACCTATCAATAGAAGAAAACTTCCACATACAGAGGATATTAGCAGAAGGTAAATACATTGTTACATCACAGAGTAGAAATGTGGAAGAAATTAAAATTTTTCTAATGTTTACCCAAGCAGAGCCATAGATGACACCAAGCAAAGCTGGTGATATAGCTACACAGCAGAAAGGAACAATCAACACTGTAAGTTGGTTACGTACATGAACACAAATTGCTATATCAGCACCAATCGCCAGGCACAAGATACACATTCAGTAAGACCTCAACCAAGAGAGAGAGAGAGAGAGATCCGTTAGTTCTTTTTGTGTGAAGCAACAAACACTACCTCAGATGCAACAGAACATTTCAGACACTTGACAGTGCAATAAAAGCCAGTAACAAATTGTTAACAAACACAGCAGAATGAGGACCATTCATTCAGCACTAGCAAAGAAGTGGGCTACATTCAGTCATAACAAACAGAGTCTCACGTTATTACCTCCCACTGTCTCCATGGATACTGCTGTCCTCTAGCTCTGAATTCAGTTGCTCTTGAGGTTTGGTGGCACTCATACCAAATTCAGTGATTATTATAGTGTAGCGACATCCATGTGCTAGATGTTCCAGCACTTCTCGAGGGCAAACGGTTTGCCATTCCTGAAGTGACAACATCCAAGTAACCACAACCTGCCACTCATGACACTTGCACTGGCTGCCATGTACCATATTGTTAATTGGGACACTGACGGTCTTCCAGTAGTGGTACATCTCGTGGTGCTTGTCACATTAACATCGTCATCACAGCTGGGTGAGGGGTCTGCCTCTGTTCCTTATTATACCTGCAGTCACTTCAGGGCGTCAAGGGCTTACCTGTCTGGTGGGGCCAGGATCAATTTACTACACAATCTCCATCAGATTGGTACATCCTGATGGGTCCAGAATGAGGTCGAGGATGCTCTAAGGATGTGGGGGCATAGTTCCATGCTATGACTTCAGCTACAAACTGCCACACAGCAGCGCAGTAGACTTCGGCTGAATTGCTAGAGTCACTTGGTGGCCAGCCAGCCAGGCTGAGAACAAGAGTCAATGGGATTTCACTGTGTCACTGGTGTGACACATCAGCTGAGGCTAACAAGAAGACACAAAGGTGTAAATCTGAACAAATAAATGTTAACTTACTAATCATGTTTTATTAGCACTGAAAAATGCTCTGCAGCTTGCCCAGTACATTCCTGACTCCGCCGTTGGATAAGCAGCTGCAGCAGCAAGTCGTATACTCCTAGCTCACTCATTTGTTACATAGTTTAATTCTTAATTTCTTTGCGTGTTTTTGGTACTTGCATTGTTTAATTCATAAATTTCGAGCGTATTATAGTATTTGAGAGTTGTAGCATCGCGTTTTAGTACCTGAATAGTGTAAATTCGCGTAGTCGTTTGTCTACTGTTTTGTTTTGAACGGCCAGTGTCGGTTGGTCGCAGTCAGTGTGCTCCCTGCCGCCGTTGGATAAGCAGCTGCAGCAGCAAGTCGTATACTCCTAGCTCACTCATTTGTTACATAGTTTAATTCTTAATTTCTTTGCGTGTTTTTGGTACTTGCATTGTTTAATTCATAAATTTCGAGCGTATTATAGTATTTGAGAGTTGTAGCATCGCGTTTTAGTACCTGAATAGTGTAAATTCGCGTAGTCGTTTGTCTACTGTTTTGTTTTGAACGGCCAGTGTCGGTTGGTCGCAGTCAGTGTGCTCCCTGCCGCCGTTGGATAAGCAGCTGCAGCAGCAAGTCGTATACTCCTAGCTCACTCATTTGTTACATAGTTTAATTCTTAATTTCTTTGCGTGTTTTTGGTACTTGCATTGTTTAATTCATAAATTTCGAGCGTATTATAGTATTTGAGAGTTGTAGCATCGCGTTTTTAGTACCTGAATAGTGTAAATTCGCGTAGTCGTTTGTCTACTGTTTTGTTTTGAACGGCCAGTGTCGGTTGGTCGCAGTCAGTGTGCTCCCTGCCGCCGTTGGATAAGCAGCTGAGCAGCAAGTCGTTTACTCCTAGCTCACTCATTTGTTACATAGTTTAATTCTTAATTTCTTTGCGTGTTTTTGGTTCTTGCATTGTTTAATTCATAAATTTCGGGCGTATTATAGTATTTGAGAGTGTAGCATCGTGTTTTAGTACCTGAATAGTGTAATTTCGCTTAGTCTCCTTCCGCCGCCGAGCAGTGTCAGCAGTGCGCAAGTAGCAGCATTACTGCATTTACTAGGCAATCTTGTATTTTAATAACCGTTTAAATTTTGTCGATTTGTTTGCGCTCTCTGTAGATTAGTTCAGACGTTCTTAGCAAAACAGTTCTTAGCATGGATAGGGACTGCAACTGCTGTGTTCGGATGCAGGCTGAGTTGGCATCCCTTCGCTCCCAGCTTCAGGCAGTGTTGGCTTCGGTCACACAGCTTGAGGCTGTTGCCAATGGGCATCACTGTGGGGGTCGGGATGGGGGTTTGTCGGGGACGGCCAGCTCGTCCCACGCATCCCCTGATCGGACTACGACTGTGGTTGCCCGGGATACTGCCCGCATTGAGGCTGATCCCTCACCTGTGGTAGAGTGGGAGGTCGTTTCAAGGTGTGGCAGGGGGCGAAAGACATTCCGGAGGGCTGAACGGATAGCCTCTCCAGTTTGTCTGACGAACCGGTTTCAGGCTCTGTCTCAGGCTGATACTGATCTTCGGCCTGACATGGCTGCTTGTCCTGTTCCAGAGGTTGCCCCTCAGTCTGCAAGATCCGGGCAGTCGCAGAGGGTGGGCTTACTGGTAGTTGGGAGCTCCAACGTCAGGCGCGTAATGGGGCCCCTTAGGGAAATGGCAGCAAGAGAGGGGAAGAAAACCAATGTGCACTCCGTGTGCATACCGGGGGGAGTCATTCCAGATGTGGAAAGGGTCCTTCCGGATGCCATGAAGGGTACAGGGTGCACCCATCTGCAGGTGGTCGCTCATGTCGGCACCAATGATGTGTGTCGCTATGGATCCGAGGAAATCCTCTCTGGCTTCCGGCGGCTATCTGATTTGGTGAAGACTGCCAGTCTCGCTAGCGGGATGAAAGCAGAGCTCACCATCTGCAGCATCGTCGACAGGACTGACTGCGGACCTTTGGTACAGAGCCGAGTGGAGGGTCTGAATCAGAGGCTGAGACGGTTCTGCGACCGTGTGGGCTGCAGATTCCTCGACTTGCGCCATAGGGTGGTGGGGTTTCGGGTTCCGCTGGATAGGTCAGGAGTCCACTACACGCAACAAGCGGCTACACGGGTAGCAGGGGTTGTGTGGCGTGGGCTGGGCGGTTTTTTAGGTTAGATGGCCTTGGGCAAGTACAGAAAGGGCAACAGCCTCAACGGGTGCGGGGCAAAGTCAGGACATGCGGGGAACAAGCAGCAATCGGTATTCTAATTGTCAACTGTCGAAGCTGCGTTGGTAAAGTACTGGAACTTCAAGCGCTGATAGAAAGCACCGAAGCTGAAATCGTTATAGGTACAGAAAGCTGGCTTAAGCCAGAGATAAATTCTGCCGAAATTTTTACAAAGGTACAGACGGTGTTTAGAAAGGATAGATTGCATGCAACCGGTGGTGGAGTGTTCATCGCTGTTAGTAGTAGTTTATCCTGTAGTGAAGTAGAAGTGGATAGTTCCTGTGAATTATTATGGGTGGAGGTTACACTAAACAACCGAACTAGGTTAATAATTGGCTCCTTTTACCGACCTCCCGACTCAGCAGCATTAGTGGCAGAACAACTGAGAGAAAATTTGGAATACATTTCACATAAATTTTCTCAGCATGTTATAGTCTTAGGTGGAGATTTCAATTTACCAGATATAGACTGGGACACTCAGATGTTTAGGACGGGTGGTAGGGACAGAGCATCGAGTGACATTGTACTGAGTGCACTATCCGAAAATTACCTCGAGCAATTAAACAGAGAACCGACTCGTGGAGATAACATATTGGACCTACTGATAACAAACAGACCCGAACTTTTCGAATCTGTATGTACAGAACAGGGAATCAGTGATCATAAGGCCGTTGCAGCATCCCTGAATATGGAAGTTAATAGGAATATAAAAAAAGGGAGGAAGGTTTATCTGTTTAGCAAGAGTAATAGAAGGCAGATTTCAGACTACCTAACAGATCAAAACGAAAATTTCTGTTCCGACACTGACAATGTTGAGTGTTTATGGAAAAAGTTCAAGGCAATCGTAAAATGCGTTTTAGACAGGTACGTGCCGAGTAAAACTGTGAGGGACGGGAAAAACCCACCGTGGTACAACAACAAAGTTAGGAAACTACTGCGAAAGCAAAGAGAGCTCCACTCCAAGTTTAAATGCAGCCAAAACCTCTCAGACAAACAGAAGCTAAACGATGTCAAAGTTAGCGTAAGGAGGGCTATGCGTGAAGCGTTCATTGAATTCGAAAGTAAAATTCTATGTACCGACTTGACAGAAAATCCTAGGAAGTTCTGGTCTTACGTTAAATCAGTAAGTGGCTCGAAACAGCATATCCAGACACTACGGGATGATGATGGCATTGAAACAGAGGATGACACGAGTAAAGCTGAAATACTAAACACCTTTTTCCAAAGCTGCTTCACAGAGGAAGACCGCACTGCAGTTCCTTCTCTAAATCCTCGCACAAACGAAAAAATGGCTGACATCGAAATAAGTGTCCAAGGAATAGAAAAGCAACTGGAATCACTCAATAGAGGAAAGTCCACTGGACCTGACGGGATACCAATTCGATTCTACACAGAGTACGCGAAAGAACTTGCCCCCCTTCTAACAGCCGTGTACCGCAAGTCTCTAGAGGAACGGAGGGTTCCAAATGATTGGAAAAGAGCACAGATAGTCCCAGTCTTCAAGAAGGGTCGTCGAGCAGATGCGCAAAACTATAGACCTATATCTCTTACGTCGATCTCTTGTAGAATTTTAGAACATGTTTTTTGCTCGCGTATCATGTCATTTCTGGAAACCCAGAATCTACTATGTAGGAATCAACATGGATTCCGGAAACAGCGATCGTGTGAGACCCAACTCGCCTTATTTGTTCATGAGACCCAGAAAATATTAGATACAGGCTCCCAGGTAGATGCTATTTTTCTTGACTTCCGGAAGGCGTTCGATACAGTTCCGCACTGTCGCCTGATAAACAAAGTAAGAGCCTACGGAATATCAGACCAGCTGTGTGGCTGGATTGAAGAGTTTTTAGCAAACAGAACACAGCATGTTGTTATCAATGGAGAGACGTCTACAGACGTTAAAGTAACCTCTGGCGTGCCACAGGGGAGTGTTATGGGACCATTGCTTTTCACAATATATATAAATGACTTAGTAGATAGTGTCGGAAGTTCCATGCGGCTTTTCGCGGATGATGCTGTAGTATACAGAGAAGTTGCTGCATTAGAAAATTGTAGCGAAATACAGGAAGATCTGCAGCGGATAGGCACTTGGTGCAGGGAGTGGCAACTGACCCTTAACATAGACAAATGTAATGTATTGCGAATACATAGAAAGAAGGATCCTTTATTGTATGATTATATGATAGCGGAACAAACACTGGTAGCAGTTACTTCTGTAAAATATCTGGGAGTATGCGTACGGAACGATTTGAAGTGGAATGATCATATAAAACTAATTGTTGGTAAGGCGGGTACCAGGTTGAGATTCATTGGGAGAGTGCTTAGAAAATGTAGTCCATCAACAAAGGAGGTGGCTTACAAAACACTCGTTCGACCTATACTTGAGTATTGCTCGTCAGTGTGGGATCCGTACCAGGTCGGGTTGACGGAGGAGATAGAGAAGATCCAAAGAAGAGCGGCGCGTTTCGTCACTGGGTTATTTGGTAACCGTGATAGCGTTACGGAGATGTTTAATAAACTCAAGTGGCAGACTCTGCAAGAGAGGCGCTCTGCATCGCGGTGTAGCTTGCTCGCCAGGTTTCGAGAGGGTGCGTTTCTGGATGAGGTATCGAATATATTGCTTCCCCCTACTTATACTTCCCGAGGAGATCACGAATGTAAAATTAGAGAGATTAGAGCGCGCACGGAGGCTTTCAGACAGTCGTTCTTCCCGCGAACCATACGCGACTGGAACAGGAAAGGGAGGTAATGACAGTGGCACGTAAAGTGCCCTCCGCCACACACCGTTGGGTGGCTTGCGGAGTATCAATGTAGATGTAGATGTAGATGTAGACAATTACAGGTGTCTCCAGTTGGGACCCCCAGAGTGTTATAACCAACTACATTACATTATGCAATGGCACGTTATTTAACTTTTTAAGTGAACTATACAGAAAAAAATACAACAGAAACAGCTAAACACACAGAGGCAGGTAAAAACTTAAACAACATTCAAATTTGGCACCAGACTGACTTCAGTACAAGTGGACACCAACTGGGACTAAACACACAACAGCAACATTAATCCTGTGTTCGGGTAATGTTGGAAAATGCTATTTACTAACCAAGTTCTAAAAAATAAGCTCATCTAAAAAACCAAACTGGTCGCTTTCGAGTGCTGTAGATGGTGGAGGACTGATACCAGGCAGTCATGTTATACCCCACTGGTGACGTAAGTCACAGCAATGAAGTAGCGTGTGTGCGTGTGTGTGTGTGTGTGTGTGTGTGTGTGTGTGTGTGTGTGTGCCAGCTGGTTGTATGTAACAAGCACAGCCAGATGATGATGGAATGATAGAAAGGAGCTACCGTATCTGGACGCCACCGTCACCATTTCGTGTATGAAGCTGCCCAATTTGTTAGTGTATCATGGTAAAGTATACCAAGTGAGTACAAGGGCTGATGTGGTATTCACAGCGTAAGGACAGTGGCAGTAAGAGAATCTAACTGACCGGGACAAGAGTCCAGTCTCGCACATTGTCAACCACAACCAGTTTCACATCGAACAGGAATTGCTGCTCTAAGTGAACACAGATTCATTTCAAACAGTTTCGGAGCGGGTATTGAAAGGGAGATGCAAGTAATGGACATTTTATGCTGGGTGCCTCGCAAAAGGCAATAGCTTACAAAAGCAAATAAAGCTGCTCATTTTGAATTGATCAATAAACAAAAATCTAGTGGCCGGCTAGAGGTGTGCAGTGTCGTTCAACTAATACCGATTTTACCCCTATTTTCGCATGATAGAAGGCATCGAGTGCACTGATGACCCAATAAGGCGGTTAATCCGCAGTGGTTGGAGGGCATGGTTCAAAACGGAGGTGTTTACGTGTTTTTCGTACCTCGGCTTGAGCCCACTGTTGTGGCTCAAGCCAAAAAAGAATAACCTTGGCTTGAACCGCGTCAGTGGGCTTAAGCCAAGGTACGAAAAACATGTAAACACTTCCGTTTTGAACCATGCCCTCCGCAGTTGTTGGAGGGCATGGTTCAAAACAGAGGTGTTACGTGTTTTTCGTACCTTGGCTGGAGCCCACTGATGCGGGTGAGTGTGAACATGGAGTAGGACATTTATGTCGTCATTCCTTATGACTCCGTGTTACCATTTTTTCTGTCTCTTCATACGCATTCTCATCTTTCAAAATGACAACAGGAGTTCCCTTCCCACTCTTAGTTTAGAAACTCATCGACATGCATACGCATTCACTGACGGCAGCAGTTCCTTTGGGGCTGGAAAGCGACTCTCATTGACAAGGCAGAACACTCGCCTCCTACACCTGTCAGTCAGCATCTTTTTACGACCATTGTTCTTAGGCCGTGTTGCATGCCTGTGAGTGTAGCACCATACATTGTAGATGCGTTGGGCGGCCTGTGTTGATACACCAACAAATCAGACATCATCATCAATGGGGTGCTTCTGGCCACCTCTATCATGACAGATGCTTTCTGCCATTCTGTCATGTCTACATATCCACCAATCTTACCGTGCTGACTCGATACAGCCGACAGTTACACCTGCATCTACATCACTACCCTGCATTTCATATTTAACAGCTTGGAAGAGGATTTATCGAGCCCATCACTCCATTGTGATGTCTTGTATCAGTGGAAGAGGGGATGACTTCACTGTCTGTCATCAGTCCCACACCATCTACAGCATTCCAAAGTTAATGGTCATCTGGCCACAAAATGTTCATGTTTTGTTCTTGTGACACATTTATACATATTATAATGCCATAACATAGTCCACTGCCAGAAGAAAATAGTACACCATTTTAGAGATTTCCAATTCACTGAAGATTTACTGTTGCAACAGTGCACATGGAGTACATGAAGTGACTACACTTACAGATCAACAGCACAAGCAGTACCAGATATCAACAAAATGTTCAAATGTGTGTGAATTCCTAAGGGACCAAACTGATTAGGTCATCAGTCCCTAGACTTACACACTACTTAAACTAACTTATGCTAAGAACAACACACACATCCATGTCTGAGGAAGGACTCGAACCTCAAGCGGGAGGGGCCGTGCGGTCCGTGACACGATGCCTCAAACCACACGGCCCCTCCGCATGGCAGATATCGACCCCTGCAAAGTCGTCTATAATAATATGTGGTGTAGTCTACGTGGGTGGCAATGCAGGCGCTGACTCTGGCATGCAGTCAATCGCATAGATGGCTAATACTGTCCTGGGATATGATATGCCACGCCTGCTTGACCTGTTCATGTGGTTCTCTAAGAGTTGTTGTTCTCAAGTCTCTTCACATCCCATCATATCAAACATGTGCTCAAATGGCGACCAGGGATTATGCTGGCCAGGGAAGTTGCTGCACATCTTGCAGAGCACATTGAGTTTCAAAGGCTGTGTTTGGGTGAGCGTTATCCTGGTGGAACAGCATATCACATTCCTATCGCAATAATGGCAGAAGAATGGGTCTAACAACATCCTGCACATGCTGAGTGCCGATTAACACCCCCCAGTGAGTCTTGGACAAATGTGCTCTACAAGAGAGCGCTCATCAGGTCTCCATCATACACACAGATGACATTCACTAACGTGCAGGCAGAATTTGCTTTCATCACTGAAGACCACAGTGCGTTATTCCATTTCTTAAGTGATGCTCTGATGGCACAAATCAAGCTGTGCATGTCGATGCTGTGGTGTGAGTGGAAGATGGGCTAGAGGTGAGCATGCCTGTAGTCCCACTGATAATAACTGGTTTGCACCAGTTTGTGTTGAAGGTCTTGCTTCACAAGTCCTCTTATCTGTGCACTGGTAGCTGTGCGATCTGCCACTGCTGCCTTTATGATACAACTATCCTGACAATCGTCTGTGCTGTATGGACACCCAGAAACTTGTCTGCAGGTGTGAGAATGTTCACATGATCCTGATGGCAACATTGTTGCACAACTGATGCAGCACATCCAACATGTGTGTCAGTTCTCTGAAAGGATCATCCCATCAATTGGAAGACCAGAGTATGACCCTTTTCAAAGTTGCTCAGTTGGCTGTAGCAAACACGAGTGCATCCTGCTTGCTTCATACCTTTGCATCATGCTGAGCTTTCTGGATGTGAGCATTACTTATTAAAGGGTGGACACAGATAATACTCTGGTAGTTGTTCCACTACGCTATCTGTTGGTGGATGACGCTGAAACAATTATCAATACATGTACTATCCGTCAGGTGGCATATGCCACCATTGGATCAAAATCGATGTCGTGTTTCCAGATATACTAATTTTTTTCTCGCAGTTTATTTTACAGTCTGGCTGTCTTTACATGCTCGGTGTGACGGCTTTGCAGCTCCAATGGGTTCTACATGTGGCTGCCGGAGCTGCTGAACCGAGTGGGCCAGTACAACGACGCCTACCCAGAGCAGCCTGCTGCCGTGTGTGACGTCATCGCCATCCTGGCAGGCCAGATGTCGCCACCAGTCGCCGTGGAACGCTTCCAAACCACCTACTCCAAGTAAGTTCTCCGGGGGAAAGTACGCACAGTGTAGTACAACAATTGGGAATCGTGATTCCTCTTCCTCTCAGAAGGTAGCAGCTCAGCAGTGGTGGAGTCGTCGACCTCCTTAAAACTGTAGTTTCTGTGTTTTTCTCACAGCCCCAATGCAACAGCGAGTGCTGAAATATTTACCATCAAAGATATACAAATATTCATTTCGAAAATGTTGCCACATGAGTAAATAGCGTACAGTCTAGAAGTTGTTTGAGCTGTCCTATTCAAATACGAGAGTTATTGACTGGAATGAGCACACAATACCAACTGAAAGACCTAAGTAGCGAAGAGTAGCAGAAATAAATTTACCAATAAAGGGAACATCAAAATAGAGAGCAGCATTGTAGACAATGTAAGTGAACTGTGCCAGTTTGCAAGCAAAATAAAACGTGATGTACAAAGTAAGGAGAATTTCACAAGCAGACTAAGTCAAGCAAAGAGAAATTCCCTCACAATGAGATTCCTGCCAGTATCAAACGTAAGACTTAATTTAAGGTAGAGATTTCTGAGAACGTATGTCTGGAGAACAGCGTTGTATGGAAGTGATTAGGGGACTTTGAGAGAATGAGAAGAAGACACATTCGAAGCGTTTGAGACGTATTGCTACAGAAGGTTGTTGAAAGTTTGACTGATAAACTAGGAAATGAGGCGGTTCTGCGGAATCTGCTAGGAGAGGAACTTGTTGAGAAAGCCGACAAGAAGAAGGAAGAGAATGTCTTAAGACGTCAGCGAGCAACTTCGATGAAATTACAGAGAAAGATGTATACCGGGACATGTACAAAAAAATTATCGGGTTTGGTGGGTCTAAACGCTACTCTGACACACTGTGGGGGGCCACATCAGTTAAGTCAGAAGAATGACGAAAAAAAAAGAAAAAAGAAAGAAAGACTCCAACCAAGATTCCAAAAGATGGAAAGCAATCAGTCATCTAGCTCTTGGCCCTGACGGACCAGTCATCGACCGACAGCTGTCATCTTCCGTCAGTGACGTCAGTGGGTGCAGTATGGAGGGGGGTGGGGCAGCACACCGCTGCCCCGGCCACATTCCGCTCTCCATGTTTCAGAGCCGCTACTTCGGCACTGACATGATACAGGATTTGGGGTGCGCATAATTAAAGCAATGGCGCTTTTCGTTGCGGTGGAATTTCCTCACGAAATTTCAATCACCAACTTTCTAATCCGAATGCGAAAATATTTTGTTGACGCTGACATCCGTAGGGAGAAACGATCATCATAATAAAATAATGGAAATCAGAGCATGTACAGAAAGACATAGGCGTTCGTTTCTTTCCGTGCGCTGCTCAAGATTGCAATAATAGAGAATTACAGTGAAGGTGGTTCGATGAACCCTCTGCCAGGCACTTAAGTGTGATTTGCAGAGTAAGATGTAAATGAGAACCAGCTCTATCTCTGTAACCAATAACAAATGGATACACGTTATATGAGACGTTTTACTCGAAATAGTCAAAACTGACATAATCTAAAATATTTTCTATTCGTCCTCAAACATCCCGTACGAGGCGTGATCAAAAAACTAATGGGATTTTTTTAATTTCATGGGATTTGTACATCCGATTTTCGAAACTGTTTTCATCTTGTTAGTACAGATGTTCGTGATGTATGGTTGCATACTCAGCTGTTTTGAATGTTTAGTTTATTGTTGACAGTCGAAAAGGTTATATGCGTTTTCGAGTGCTCAGCGAACTTTTACTTTCAGCATAAACTTTTCACAGAGGGTCGAGAAGTCGCCGCAGACGACAACAGCGCTGGATGCCTTAAGACATCAGTAACTGACGACAGTGTGGAAGGCGTAAAGAAAATTACTCTGGAAAATCGCCGAATCACCATCAGAGGGATTGCTGATGGTTCTCGCCAACTAATTTTTCTTTTTTTTTGTATATATATTTTTTGAACCAGCAACATTTGTAAAGGAATTCTTAAATTTCGACCAAAAATGACTTCGCCTAGACATGGCTCAGAAATTGCTGAATGAAGTCGACGATCGGGAACATCTAAAGAAGGTTATAACAGGTTGTGAAACAAGGGCATATGGGTATGTTGACGAAACCAAGGCCCAGTCATGCCAAAGGAAACTGCCTGAAGAGCCAAGATGGAAAAAGAAATCAGCAAGTCGAATCACACGTAAAGCTTCTTCTCACTGTTTTCTTCGATTACAGTGAGATAGTGCATCATGAGGTATTGCCTTATGGTCGTACGGGCAGTAAGGAATACTACCTGGAAGCTATGCGCCGTTTGCGTGGAGGAATCCGAAGAAAACGATCGGGATTGTGGCGAAATTACTCGTGGAAACTGAATGACGATAATGCTCCCGCTCAAAGCTTTTTGGCAAATTATTCACAAAATATGACAGCATACATGTGATGGGTTACGACTGTGAAAGGAACCTGTGACCACTGCAGGTACTCTGTTTTAGTTATTTTACTTTTACCATTAGATATACGTTTAGTCTTTTGTCAAAACAAACCCATAACCATACTGTTTTGTTTCTCCACTAGATAGTCACTCCAAAAAATCGTAACGCGACACACACACACACACACACACACACACACACACACACACACACACACACACGTCATACCAACAAATGTAAATCCACCTGATGATGGAACTTTAAGCCTTTCAAACGCGTTGTGGAGATAAAAAAAACAGTGACTGGTAAAAGTAAACTTGTTGTTTTATTTGATGAAAGGTGTTTGTTTTGACAGTCTGTACTGAACAGCCGAATCACGCAACCATCTCTGAAATGACGGACATACAGAAACAATC
This sequence comes from Schistocerca americana, assembly GCF_021461395.2. Classification (NCBI taxonomy): domain Eukaryota; kingdom Metazoa; phylum Arthropoda; class Insecta; order Orthoptera; family Acrididae; genus Schistocerca; species Schistocerca americana. The sequence continues at coordinate 193,846,379 of NC_060128.1, forward strand.
AACATGTTACAGCATAACAGCCGAATACACTACCACCGAAGTATCTGCCTTCGCCAACTGGACCACCGTGGACGGCTTCGCCGACAGTGGTGCCAACTGGACAGCGACCGCACTAGACAGCTCTACCGCTGGGCCCGAGGTGTGCGTGGCGACGGTTAGCGAGGTCAGCTTCCAGAACTCGATGATCAACGGCGCAGGCTTCGCCATCGCCTACGTCGCCATCATCCCCCTCGTCAAGATCGTCAGCAAGAGGCTCCTGCTGGGTGAGCAGCCCGACACCTCACACAAACAAATAACTGCTGAATGCAAACGAATAACGGACCGACACTCAAACCTCCACATGTCGGACACTCAGATTGTTACCGAAAGTTCTATGTCGATAGAGTATCAACCAAAACACCTATTTAGTTCGTGCTCTGTGCTGTCGTCCAGTAGAACATGTCTAAATTGTAATGAACTGTAACACCAGAGCTACGGAGTATAGGAAAAGCGTATCTGTGAGCTGTGAATCTGAAAATCACTGGTAGGTGAGTAGGTAGAGCATCAGACCATTGTGCGAAAGGTTCCTTTATCGGAACCCACTGATGACGACTTTTTATCAGTTTACACGTGAACTTCTTATATGGGAGAACATTTTTCTGTCACATTAAAGGACGTTTCCGAGTATATAGCAATGTTCTTTTGGCAGTCTGGTTTCGCTTCGCTAGTGGAAACTAGCAAACCTATAGCGTGCACTTGTAGACAGCACCATACCTGTGTATAGAAATGTACGCTATAGGTTTGCTAGTTTCGACTAGCGAAGCGGAACCAGACTGCCAAAAGAACATTGCTACATACTCGGAAACGTCGTTTCATCTGACAGAAAAATGCTCTCCCATATAACAAGTTCACGTGTAAACTGATAAAAAGTCGTCATCAGTGGGTTTCGGCAAAGGGACCTTTCGCACAATGGTCTTATGCTCTACCTACTCACCTCACAGTGGTTTTCAGATTTAGAGCGGACAGATACGGTTTTCCTACACTCCGTATCTCTGGTGTTACATTTCATTACGATTTACCGATGTTCTACTGGACGACAGCACATAGTACGAACCAAATCGGTGTTTTGGTTGATACTCTATCGACACACAATGTCTGCTGCCGATCAGAGTGTCTGCCATTTGGTGGTAAGGGGTGTAAGTGACAAAAACCTGGTCCCGAGTTATTCAATTTGTTTTGTTTGTTTTGACAGAAATATTTTAAAGAAAAAACCGGAACAAGATTTTTTGCTTATTGTCTTCAGTAAGAGTCACACAACTATTGCAAAAAGTTTTTAAATTCGCTTCCTTTTATGAAAATAAATACTTTATTTTGAAAAACGCAGAACCTGCTTAATTGCACGCGGTTATCGGCAGTTATCGGTAACTGCCAATGAAAAAAAGCGCAAGTATTTACCAGTTTTTTAATAACATTTTACAGAGACACTATCCTGTGATTGAATTATTTTTAATTCCTCTTTGAATTCAATAGCGCATAAAGCTACGTTCAAATACATAAGCATCTGTTGAAGACACCTTGCCTTTTCTGCTGCCACGTTGTTTTTACATTCTTGTGACGGTAAAACAAAGTTCTTTATTACATCAATGGTAACTCCTTCCTTCAAAACCTTAAAGGTGTGTCTTCAAGCTCGTTAAACATTGTTCTCGAATTGATGACACCAGGTGCAGTTTTTAAACTTGGGCCTAACTACATATGGAAATATTTACCATCGTTGATTTACTGCGTGTATCGGCAGCTTTTCCATAATCAGAAGAAGTCCTCAGGCTGGAGAATAGTAACTGCAAATCGACTGTTAGGTGTCGCGTTCTCCAAGTTCATTAGGTAGGGGAGACCGGGGACAAAAGTAACAGGGTATGAAAGTAACATCCCTCCCCTACCTTCGCATGTAGTTCCGAAAATCACGTGAGTCAAACAATGTATTCCCTTCATGTTTCCCAGCTGCCTACCAATTGTTGGCCAGTATTGGAGAGTCTCTGTTGAGTGCGGCGCAGTAAAACCTTTTTTCAGTGTCTCATCGAAGTTTTCTCAATTTCCTTAGTTTTGTGATAACGGTAGCATCACGCTGTAAACGTAAGTCTACTGTAATAATTTAACTGTGTGAAACTTTCCGTTTTATGCCACCATTATCAACTTTTTCATTGCTTGTATAGATTGTGTCTAAAATATCAATTAAACGGAAAAGCGTGGTCGGTGACAAAAGAAACGTTACTGCTGGGGACGAAAGTAACAGAGTTTCTTCCGTCCCCGTTACTGAAAAAGTATTATTAGCTGCAGGTTCCCGGTTTTTTTTCCGTTAGCGAACAGTAGATTAGGTATGATACTGTTCGGAGTTGCAGTGTCTTGCTGAACAAACTCGTTATTACTGAACAGACTTGTTATTTACTTAGTTATTTCGTTGCAAGGAATTATGCCACGAACACGGGTTACGACTACTTCAAGAGGACTAACTTCTACTACTGTATATCAAACCGCGGCAGATGATGTTGCAAATTATAAGTTTAGAACAGCAGCAAAGAAACACAATGTATGCCATGTGACATTGCATTGGTACCGGTACATTAAAAAGAAAGAGAAACGTATGACTGATAGCAGCACACCAATGCCTCGTGTTGGATGTAGAAGTGCAAAACGAATGTTCTCTGATGAAGACGAAAACATTACAACTGAATATGTGATTAAAGCGTCGGAGATATTTTACGGACTTTGCCGTAAGGATATCCGTAAGTAAGCTCACGAACTGGCAACGACAAACAATATACCAGTTCCATCAACTTGGGTGGACAATCAAACTGCTGGTCCAGACTGGTTTTCAGCATTCATGAAGAGGAATCCCCAGTTGTTTATTCGGTCGCCTCAACCCACAAGTCTTGCTCGAGCAACGAGCTTTAACCCAACAAATGTGAATGCCTTTTTCAACAACCTGGTCAGCGTTATGGAGAGATATAGGTTACAGCCCATGGACATCTGGAATATGGACGAGACAGGTGCCACCACTGTTCAGAAACCAAACAGGATTGCTGCTAAACGGGGAATAAAGCAGGTAGGAGCTATGACGTCGGCTGAAAGAGGCACTCTTGTCACTGTTGCTATTGCCATCAACGCTCAGGGAAACAGTACACCACCTCTCTTTGTATTACCTCGCTTGAGGGATCGTGACCATTTTATTCGAGACGGTCCTATTGGTTGCACTGGAGCAGGAAATGCGAGTGGCTGGATACAAGAGGAAGAATTTTTGTTATTCTTGCACCACTTCGTTAAATTTGCTAAACCAACTCCTGAGCACAAATGTTTACAGCTTCTCGACAATCACGAATCTCATATGTCCATCAGAAGCCTGAACTATTGCAAAAGCAAGGGGTTTGTTTTGCTGTCATTCCCACCGCACTGTACACTCAGGATGCATCCTCTAGACCGTTCTGCTTATGGTCCATTTAAAAAGATGGTGAATGCTTTTGCTGACAACTGGATCAAGGATCATCCGGGAAAGACCATGTTAATTTATGACAGCCCTTCAATGGTAAGGGAAGCACTTCCACTTGCTGTAACTCCCAAAAACATTGCAACAGGATTTCACTGTACAGGCATAGTACCATTTAATAGGAGTGCGTTCAGTGACATCGATTTTGCACCATCTTCTGTCACTGATCGCCCAGCACAAGCTTCCAATTATGGAAAGCAAACTATGTCCTTAGCAGAATCATTAGCGATTTCTAGTGAACCATCTGAAGCCGGGAGGACATCTAATCCTGATCCAGTGGTAATATGCGAGAAAACACTTTGAAATGTCACAGCCTGTGATGCAGGACCTAGTGGTTTACGATCATATTCTTCAGTTCGCGCAGCTTTTTCACCCGAAAGTGTTCGTCCGTTACCAATAGTAGGCCCAAGGCAAGAAATAAGAAAAGGAAGAAAAAGGAGAAAGTCTACAATTGTGACCGACACTCCAGAGAAACTGGCTATAGAAGAAGAGCTAAAGGCCCGTCCACAGGAGAAAAAAGTGGAAAAGAAACTAAATTTAAAAAGCAGCGGGCTAAGAGTGCGAAAGCAGAAAAAAGCTGAAGAATCATCATCGGGAGACAACGACAGCTACTGCCTTGTATGCGTCGATCCTTTCTGCCACAGTCGTTCCAAAGAGAAGTGGGTTCAGTGTTGGGAATTTAAGGGTTGGTTTCATGTTGCTTGTACCAAAGGGGGGGGGGGGGATATTTACGTGTGCCACAATTGTGAATCTGAATAGGACTAAGAAATGCATTACTTTTCTCTTTTTTTGACTCACTGAACATTTACTCATAAATCCTGAATTCTTTCGGTGCTATTAATTGCTATTTCAGTTAATATAATAATTGGAAGCGAATTAATTAATGTTTTGTAATGGTAATGTCTTGTGACAGCCAGAGCGACAGCACCAGCAGCAGCGAGTACTGTTTGTATAAAGCGTTTATTTTGCATTTTGTTTACGACCTTCCACTAAGGAAGGGATTCTATTTGTGTTTATCTGCTCTGCATAGTAACTAACAGTTCTTGATAAAACTTTACGTAGTTTTCGTGTTAGATTTCTTAGTATTTTCTTGATCGTTTAGAACAGAAGGCGCCCTAAAACCGTCTTTTGTTTGTTTCGCGGCCGTTAGACACTAGTCACTTGAATCAGCAGTTGTCTTGTGACAGCCAGAGCGAGAGCACCAGCAGCAGCGAGTACTGTTTGTACAAAGCGTTTTTGTACTTATTTGCTGCGCTTAGCTTTTAAATAGTTTTTCTGGGAAAACCTAGCGTAGTTTTCGCGTCTCGTATTTCAGTGAGTGTTTCTTGATTATCAGAGTAGCTCATCAGAAGATTATCTTGGGAATTTGTCACCGTATAGAGTAGGGTAAACATAGTCATGTGTAGGGACTGTGGTTGTTGTGAGCGGACGCAAGGAGAATTGGCCACTCTTCGGGGGCAGGTGGAGGCTTTGTCTGTTAGGCTCATCGAGCTCGAGGCGCAGGCGTCGGCTCGTAGTGGCGTTGGGGCAACTGTGGTGAGACCTATGCCTACTTCGGTGGCCTTGGAATCACATGGAACCCCTGATGTCGCTGCGTCTTCCGGCAGTGAGCATCTTACCGGTCAGCCATCACTCCAGGGTGAATGGCGGACAGTGGTGGGCTCGCGCGTGCCTGGCCGAAAGGCGAAGGTGGGATCTGGCCGCGTGGCAGCTGCCTTACCCCTTTCCAACAGGTACGGGGTGCTTCCTAGTGGTGATGACATCGTTTCCGAGCCACCACAGGGTGCCTCGCCTGTTGGGCCAGTGGCCGATTCTCCGGCAAGGTCCCGACAGTCACAGAGGGCGGGCCTATTAGTTATAGGGAGCTCCAACGTTAGGCGGGTTATGGAGCCCCTCAGGAAAATAGCGGGTAGGTCGGGGAAGAATGCCAGTGTGCACTCGGTGTGCTTGCCGGGGGGTCTCGTCCGTAATGTGGAGGAGGCCCTTCCGGCAGCTATTGAACGCACTGGGTGTGACCGGCTGCAGATAGTAGCACATGTCGGAACGAATGACGCCTGCCGCTTGGGTTCTGAGGCCATCCTTGGTTCCTTCCGGCGGCTGGCTGATTTGGTGAAGACAACCAGCATCGCACGCGGAGTGCAAGCTGAGCTTAATATCTGCAGCATAGTGCCCAGAGTCGATCGCGGTCCTCTGGTTTGGAGCCGTGTGGAGGGTCTAAACCAGAGGCTCAGACGACTCTGCGACTATAATGGTTGCAAATTCATCGACCTCCGTTATTGGGTGGAGAACTGTAGGGCCCCCCTAGACAGGTCAGGCGTGCACTACACACCGGAAGCAGCTACTAGGGTAGCAGAGTACGTGTGGCGTGCACACGGGGGTTTTTTAGGTTAGAGGGACCCCCCCTTGGGCGAAACGATAAAATACCTGACGGCTTACCAGAGAGGACATTATCATCGTTTATAAAGAATGTCCGTCCTCGGAGACCAAAAACAGGAAAAGTTAACGTAATATTGGTAAACTGCAGGAGTATCCAGGGCAAGGTTCCTGAATTAGTATCTCTTATTGAAGGAAATAGTGCGCATATAGTATTAGGAACGGAAAGTTGGTTAAAACCGGAAGTGAACAGTAACGAAATCCTAGACACAGAATGGAATATATACCGCAAGGATAGGATAAACGCCAATGGTGGAGGAGTATTTATAGCAGTAAAGAATTCAATAATATCCAGTGAAGTTATTAGCGAATGCGAATGTGAAATAATCTGGGTTAAGTTAAGTATCAAAGGTGGGTCAGATATGGTAGTCGGATGCTTCTATAGACCACCTGCATCAGCAACCGTAGTAGTTGAGCGCCTCAGAGAGAACCTGCAGAACGTCGTGAAGAAGTTTCGTGATCATACTATTGTAATAGGGGGAGACTTCAATCTACCAGGTATAGAATGGGATAGTCACACAATCAGAACTGGAGCCAGGGACAGAGACTCTTGTGACATTATCCTGACTGCCTTGTCCGAGAATTACTTCGAGCAGATAGTTAGAGAACCAACTCGTGAAGCTAACGTTTTAGACCTCATAGCAACAAATAGACCGGAACTTTTCGACTCCGTGAATGTAGAAGAGGGTATCAGTGATCATAAGTCAGTGGTTGCATCAATGACTACAAGTGTAATAAGAAATGCCAAGAAAGGAAGGAAAATATATTTGCTTAACAAGAGTGATAGGGCACAAATCGCAGAATATCTGAGTGACCACCATCAAACGTTCATTTCTGAGGAAGAGGATGTGGAACATAAATGGAATAAATTCAGAAACATCGTCCAGTACGCCTTAGATAAGTTCGTACCGACTAAGGTCCAAAGCGAGGGGAAAGATCCACCGTGGTATAACAATCATGTACGAAAGGTACTACGGAAACAAAGAAAGCTTCATCATAGGTTTAAGAGTAGTCGAATCATAGCTGATAAGGAAAAGCTGAACGAAGCGAAAAAGAGCGTAAAGAGAGCAATGAGAGAAGCATTCAACGAATTCGAACATAAAACATTGGCAAACAATCTAAACAAGAACCCTAAAAAGTTTTGGTCATATGTAAAATCGGTAAGCGGATCTAAATCCCCTATTCAGTCACTCGTTGACCACGATGGCACCGAAACAGAGGACGACCGAAGAAAGGCAGAAATACTGAATTCAGTGTTCCGAAACTGTTTCACTGCGGAAAATCGTAACACGGTCCCTGATTTCAGCCGTCGCACGGACGCCAAAATGGAAAATATTGAAATAAACGATATCGGAATTGAAAAACAACTGCTATCACTTAGTAGCGGAAAAGCATCCGGACCAGACGAGATACCCTTAAGATTCTACAGTGATTATGCTAAAGAACTTGCCCCCTTTCTATCAGCAATTTATCGTAGATCGCTGGAAGAACGTAAAGTACCTAGCGACTGGAAGAAAGCGCAGGTCGTTCCCATTTTCAAGAAAGGTCATAAATCAGATGCGAATAATTATAGGCCTATTTCGCTTACGTCAATCTGTTGTAGAATAATGGAACATGTTTTGTGTTCTCGTATTATGACGTTCTTAGATAATACAAATCTCCTTCATCATAACCAACATGGATTCCGCAAACAGAGATCATGTGAAACTCAGCTCGCCCTATTTGCCCAAGAAATTCACAGTGCCGTAGACACTGGCGAGCAGATTGATGCCGTATTCCTGGACTTCAGGAAGGCATTTGATACGGTTCCGCACTTACGTTTAGTGAAAAAAATACGAGCTTACGGAATATCGGACCAGGTTTGTGACTGGATTCAGGATTTCCTAGAAGAAAGAACACAACATGTCATTCTTAACGGTTCAAAATCTGCAGATGTAGAGGTAATTTCGGGAGTACCGCAGGGAAGCGTGATAGGACCTTTATTGTTTACAATATACATAAATGACTTAGTTGACAACATCGGTAGCTCCGTGAGGCTATTTGCAGATGACACGGTTGTCTACAAGAAAGTAGCAACATCAGAAGACTCGTACGTACTCCAGGAGGACCTGCAGAGGATTAATGCATGGTGCGACATCTGGCAGCTTTCCCTAAACGTAGATAAATGTAATATAATGCGCATACATAGGGGCAGAAATCCATTCCAGTACGATTATGCCATAGGTGGTAAATCATTGGAAGCGGTAACGACCGTAAAATACTTAGGAGTTACTATCCGGAGCGATCTGAAGTGGAATGATCACATAAAACAAATAGTGGGAAAAGCAGGCGCCAGGTTGAGATTCATAGGAAGAATTCTAAGAAAATGTGACTCATCGACGAAAGAAGTAGCTTACAAAACGCTTGTTCGTCCGATTCTTGAGTATTGCTCATCAGTATGGGACCCTTACCAGGTTGGATTAATAGAAGAGATAGACATGATCCAGCGAAAAGCAGCGCGATTCGTCATAGGGACATTTAGTCAGCGCGAGAGCGTTACGGAGATGCTGAACAAGCTCCAGTGGCGGACACTTCAAGAAAGGCGTTACGCAATACGGAGAGGTTTATTATCGAAATTACGAGAGAGCACATTCCGGGAAGAGATGGGCAACATATTACTACCGCCCACATATATCTCGCGTAATGATCACAACGAAAAGATCCGAGAAATTAGAGCAAATACGGAGACTTACAAGCAGTCGTTCTTTCCACGCACAATTCGTGAATGGAACAGGGAAGGGGGGATCAGATAGTGGTACAATAAGTACCCTCCGCCACACACCGTAAGGTGGCTCGCGGAGTATAGATGTAGATGTAGATGTAGATGTAGATGTACTTTACGTTACTGTATGAGTCCTTTAGGTAGTAAAATGTGGCTTAACTTATTATGTAACTTTCGTAACCTACCTGTGTTACTATTGTCCCAAGTAACGAGGACAAAAGTAACAGGTACACTGATGCTTTAAAATTAGTTTTACAAATACCAAATATATGTAATTTTGTGGAAACTAAATTCATTTCTTTTAGGAGAGCTTCAGAGAACATACACATTAGTTCCTTTTGCTTCAAAAGTTTATAGGGAGATAATAAAAAAATGCAATATGCAAAATGTTGCTTTTGTCCCCTGTCTCCCCTACTTACATTCTTCCTGCTTCTTACATCTTTCAGTCTGGCCAAAACCTCTGTCAAATGACGCAAACGAATGGCAAGAGATCAACAATTTATGATTTATTTCATCAGATCTGTCTCCGACCCAACTTTCGTTTCCTGCAACGATAAGGTCTGCTGAGTGCTTTATGAAGGCACGAAGCAATTTCACTGCCGCTTGTTCACGTCAAGTTTCTCTTCACTTCTAAGATACTTGCTTTCATCATGAATTCATTCTCCCTTCTTTCTTCCTCTTCTCGTGTCACTGCGCACAATGGAGTGTGGCTGCACTGTATCGTGGCAGACAAAGGTCGCACTGGTCCCTCTTGAGCTTCACCAGAGGGCGCCACATACCACTCATACCATCTTTCGGGTCTTATATGCTCTACTGGCGCTCAGCCAGCTTTTCATGTTGGCAACGGAACTTATCTTTGATTTTCGGGTCTAACTAAAAAACATTTTTGGCATTTAGCCCATTACTGATTTCCACCGAACAATTGTAATAAGGTTGGACTGAAGTCGTAGTGCCACAGGAGGGCATAGGTCCATCACACCAAATAAAAGTAGTTTTAATTCTACGCCGGCAACGGTGGTCTAGTGGTTCTAGGTGCGCAGTCCGGAACCGCGGGACTGCTACGGTTGCAGGTTCGAATCCTGCCTCGGGCATGGATGTGTGTGATGTCCTTAGGTTAGTTAGGTTTAAGTAGTTCCAAGTTCTAGGGGACTGATGACCACAGAAGTTAAGTCCCATAGTGCTCAGAGCCATTTGAACCATTTTAATTGTACAGATTTTGTTAAAAATAACTACAGGCCATAAAGTGACTGAAAATATGTACCATTTGTAGGATTCAACAAAGTCATTGATCGGAATTTTTTTCTTATTTTATGACCGATTACAATCTATGAAACCTTCATCATATGAGACTGTCATCCTAAAATATTAAATAAAACATAATAAATCGAGCCCAACTACGTATCGTGAGGTCGGCCGATTGAAAACTTGCTGCTTCCTGTGAGACACCCTGTAGTGAGTCGCATGATATGGTAAAGTTATAGGTGCCCCATTAACAGCTGAGATTGCTCCGCATGTTCCACAGCAGCTATTCTGGAAAACAAACACGCACAGGGCGTACTCCCACACGTCCGTGTACACAGACGAACTTTGGTGTTGCAGCCGTCAGCCTGATAGCATCGGGGCTGTGCGGTGTCGCCGTGCTTTGGGCCCAGACGGAGCTGCAGATCCTGATGCTGCCGATGGCGTACGTCGTGCTCTCCGGAACGTGCGTGTCCGTCGTCAATATCGTCGTCGTCGATGCTGTCCCCACGTACCTCAGGTGAGACGCTCCACGTGTCCGTGCGCTGTTCACCTTCCTTCCATTCTGACGTAGAAGGAACAGTGCATATTTATTGAAGGCAAATTTGCGTTGACATTTTTTGTTGTGTAGTACGTCAGAACAAACAATATGACTTGGAAAAATTAGTGGAATCACGCACAGTTTCATCGAACACATGGATGTGAAGCGGCCTTTTGCATGACCAACAAAACTGCAATGCTGGCCACTTTCTGACTACCTAGTGTGTTGCTGTCGATTCTGATGAGAACCATCCAATCACTGAACTGCTCACAGTAACTCACTCTCTGTCCTACCGCCCTATTCATAACGAATCGTACTCCCATTATACCATTTTCAGCTGCTGAGATATTACCCTATACTCGTCTGACCACAACTCCTTGTCTTCTTTCCATTTCACTTGACTGACCCCTACTATATCTAGATTGAGCCTTCGCATTTCCCTTTTCAGATTCTCTAGCTTCCCTGCTGCGTTCAAACTTCAGATTCTCTGGTTTCCCTACTCCGTTCAAAATTCTGACTCGTGGAACGTTAGCCTTTCGTTGTTTATTCAATGTTTTCTTCTTGGTCACCTCCCCTTTGGCAGTCCCATCCCGAAGATCCGAATGGGGGCTTGCCTGGAATCTTTTGCCAATGAAGAGATCATCATGACTCTTTTTAAAAAATGCTCAAATGTGTGTGAAATCTTATGGGACTTAACTGCTAAGGTCATCAGTCCCTGACGAGCGGTCTAGGCGCTGCAGTCATGGACAGTGCGGCTGGTCCCGGCGGAGGTTCGAGTCCTCCCTCGGGCATGGGTGTGTGTGTTTGTCCTTAGGATAATTTAGGCTAAGTAGTGTGTAAGCTTAGGGACTGATGACCTTAGCAGTTGAGTCCCATAAGATTTCACACACATTTGAACATTTTTTTTTTCATCAGTCCCTAAGCTTCCACACTACTTAATCTAAATTATCCTAAGAACAAAGACACACACCCATGCCCGAGGGAGGACTAGAACCTCTGCCGGGACCAGTCGCACGGTCCATGACTGCAGCGCCCAAGACCGCTCGGCTAATCCCGCGCGGTCCATTCTTTTCGATTACCGGCCACATGTCCTGTGGATGCTCACAAAATGTCTTTAATGCTCTGGTTTCCACTACCTTCTGCACCCCCATACCATTGACCACTGCTGATAATTCCGCCTTTTAGGGGCAGTTTCCTACCCCTGCCTCCTTACAAGCCCTAATTTCTCATATCTTATGTTTGTGGTCCTTAAGAGTAATTTACGTTGGCGCTAGTACAGTCGTTCTGCAGTCAGCCGCAAATGCCGCTAGTCTAAACTTCCTTTACAGTATTTCGCGAAAAGAAAGTGGACTTCCCTCCAGTGATTCCCACTTGAGTTCACGGAGCGTTTCCGGAATACTAGCATGTTGATCGAACTTACCGCTGACGGATCTAGCAGTCCGCCTCTGAATCGTTTCTATATCTCTCTTTAATCCGATCTGGTGGGGATCCCGAACACTCGACAGTACTCAATAATAGGTCGCTCTGGTTTTCGGTGCAGATGTCCCACAACGAGGAGTTACACCTTTCTAGAGCTTTTCCAATAAACCGAAGTCGATCAGTCTTCTTCCCTGCTACCGTCCTTACGTGCTTGTTCCATTTCACATCGCTCTGCAACGTTACGCCTAGTTATTTAATCGACCTGATCTGACAGTGTTCTCTATCCGGATGAATCATTTTATTCTTAAGAACTGCTATAAAAGCAGAACCTCACTGTTAAGTGCATTACTAACATTTACAAAATTAGTAAGGATGTTTTGTGTTGCACTGATATGCCAAAAAAAAAAAAAAAATGGTTCAAATGGCTCTGAGCACTATGGGACTTAACTGCTGAGGTCATCAGTCCCCTAGAACTTAGAACTACTTAAACCTAACTAACCTAAGGACATCACACACATCCTTTCCCGAGGCAGGATTCGAACCTGCGACCGTAGCGGTCGCGCGGCTCCAGACTGTAGCGCCTAGAACCGCTCGGCCACTCCAGCCGGCTATGCCAAAACATTTGACCATTGCCCACCACGAGGTGGGACGTTGTCTGGTGGCGTTATGGGAACATGACGCGGTAAGGAAAATGTATAAGTGGACCAATGACGAATGGGGAATTATTCTAGCGACGACACGGGCCGCAAATGGGGAACTCTGTTGACATGATCGACTTTGACAAAAGTGATACCATTACTAAACAGAGCCCGTGAACAAGTATCTCGAAAACGCCGTAGCTGGTCGTATGTTCACGTGCTTATGTTGTCAGCATCTACGGAAACAGGTAGAAGGACAGCGATACTACCATTAGGCGCAAAATGGTCGGAAGTCCACGACTCTTCACAGAACGTGGGCTTCGGAGGCTTGTCTGCTCTGTAAAACAGGACAGGTGGCGATCTGTGGCATCTCTTCCGAAAGAGCACAGTGCTGGTGCGCGCACAAGTGTTTCGGAGCAGGCCGTTGATCGCACATTGTTGAACACGGAGCTCCACATCAGACCACCACTACGTCTTCACATATGGACCCATCGACAGCATTAACCACCATTGCGGTGTCCACTGGAACGTCGAGACTGGACCATGGATCAATGGAAACGTGTCACCTCGTCAGACGAATCACGTTTTTGCTACACCAGGTCAATGATTGTCTCCGCAGACGTCATCATCCACGCAAATGAGGCTCTAAACGTGCACAGCTGATGGGAGCCGTATTATCCTATGGGAGACACTCTCCTGCGTTTGCATGGGAGCTGTGGTAGTAATCAAAACACGCCAACACCTGCGAACCACCTGCGTTCCTTCCGCGACGTCCAAGTCATCTTTCAGCGGTATAATTGTCCTTGTCTCGGAACCAAAAGCGTGTTACAGAGGTCTGAGGAACATGAGAATGAACTTACTTGATATCTTGCCCTCAAATGATGTGAATCCTATGGAATCCATATGCGTCGCCAACGGGTGTCAACGCACAAATCAACAAGCCGTTGTTTATGGAAATTACATGACTTACACGTAGAAGTCCGGTGCCACACATTCCACACCTACCAGCAAACTGTCGGATCAGTGATACGTAGAATCGGTGATGTATTACGTTCCAGAGGCAACCCAAAACGCTATTAGGCAAGTGGTCATACTGAGCGAGGTAGCGCAGCTGTTGGCACACTGGACGATGGCTCAGACCGGCGTCTGCCGGTCCTGATTTAGACTTTCCGTGATTTTCCTAAATCACCTCAAGGCAATGCCGGGATGGTTCCTTTGAAAGGGCACGGGTGGTTTCCTTCCCCGTCCTTCCCTAATCCGAGCTTGTGCTTCGTCTCTGATGACCTCGTGGCCGACGGGACGTTAAATCACTACTGGCCATTAAAATTGCTACGCCACGAAGATGGCACGCTACAGACGCGAAATTTAACCGACAGGGAGAAGATGCTGTGATATGCATACGATTAGTTTTTCAGAGCATTCACACAAGGTTGGCGCCGGTGGCGACACCAACAACGTGCTGACATAAGGAAAGTTTCCAACCGATTTCTCATACACAAACAGCAGTTGTCCGGCGTTGCCTGGTGAAACGTTATCGTGATGCCTCGTATAAGGAGGAGAAATGCGTACCATCACGTTTCCGACTGATAAAGATCGGATTGTAGCCTTCCGCGACTGCGGTTTATCGTATCGCGACATTGCTGCTCGCGTTGGTCGAGATCCAATGACTGTTAGCAGAATATGGAATCGGTGGGTTCAGGAGGGTAATACGCAACGCCGTGCTGGATCCCAACGGCCTCGTATCACTAGCAGTCGAGATGACAGGCATCTTATCCGCATGGCTGTAACGGATCGTGCAGCCACGTCTCGATCCCTGAGTCAACAGATGGGGACGTTTGCAAGTCAACAACCAACTGCACGAACAGTTCGACGCCGTTTGCAGCAGCATGGACTATCAGCTCGGAGACCATGGCTGCGGTTACCCTTGACGCTGCATCACAGACAGGAGCGCCTGCGATGGTGTACTCAACGACGAACCTGGGTGCACGAATGGCGAAACGTCCTTTTTTCGGATGAATCCAGATTCTGTTTTGAACATCACGATGGTCGCATCCTTGTTTGGCGACATCGCGGTGAACGCACATTGGAAGCCTGTATTCGTCATCGCCATACTTTTGTATCACGCGACGTGATGGTATGGGATGCCATTGGTTACACGTCTTGGTCACCTCTTGTTCGCATTGACGGCACTTTGAACAGTGGACGTTACATTTCAGATGTGTTAGGACCCGTGGCTCTACCCTGCATTCGATCCCTGCGAAATCCTACATTTCAGCAGTATAATGCACGACCGCATGTTGCAGGTCCTGTACGGGCCTTTGTGGATATAGAAAATGTTCGACTGCTGCCCTGGCCACCACATTCTCCAGATCTCTCGCCAATTGAAAACATCTGATCAATGGTGGCCGAGCAACTGGCTCATCACGATACACCAGTCAATATTCTTGATGAACTGTGGTATCGTGTTGAAGCTGCATGGGCAGGTGTACCTGTACACGCCATCCAAGCTCTGTTTGACTCAATGCTCGGGCATATGAAGGCCGTTATTACGGCCAGAGGTAGTTGTCCTGGGTACTGATTTGTCAGGATCTATGCACCGAAATTGCGTGACAATGTAATCACATGTCAGTTCTAGTATAATATATTTGTCCAATAAATACGCGTTTATCATCTGCATTTCTTCTTGGTGTAGCAATTTTAATGGCCAGTAGTGCAGTTTAGTTTTAATAAGTCTTTGAAATAGGAGTAGCAGCACAGTACTCGCAGTTCTTCAGAGGGACCTACACTGACTTCACTGCCTGACCTTCTTGCAGAGCCATGGCGGTGTGCCTGTCGCTGTGTTTCGGCCGCCTGGGCACCTTCGTCACGTCCCTCATGCTGGGCGCCCTCATAGACTCCAGCTGCGTCGTCGCCGTCTCCATCCTGGGAGGATACGTTGTGTGTGAGTAAAACTAAACCCCGTCTGGGCAGCTGCAATGGCGCTTTAACAGCCAGTCTGTGTGAATCCTGAACGAAGCGCTACTGACCACAGAGCACTCTGGTTCACACTGAAATTGCATGAACTAGGGAGAGGGGTTAGGGACGCCTAGATATTGTCGGCAATATTGTCATAAAACATTGTTTACACTAACTGAACACCCAGTGTAATACACCACACACTTCTCAGGTAGCACCAGTTTATAACTTACCAGTAGTCATTGTAAATCAACGGTATACATTACACTGGCGTGACAAAGAGTCCCGAGATAGAGGTGTCCACATAAAGAGATGGTGGAGGTATCGCGTACAACGAGGTTTAAAAAGGCAGAGCATTGGTGAAACTGTCATTTACACTCAGGTTATACATGTAAAAAGGTTTCAGACGTGATTATGCGCTCAAGACGGTAATTAACAGACTCTGAACACGAAATCATAGTTGGAGCTAGACGCACGGGACACTGCATTTCGGAATTCAATTGGGGAATTCAGTATTCCGACATCCACAGTGTCAAATTGTGTGACGAGAACAGCACAATTCAGGCATAGGTTCTCATCACTATAGCCTTCACTAAGACCGAGAGCCGGTTGGCCGTGCGGTCTAACGCACGGCTTTCTGGGCGGGAAGGAGCGCCTGGCCCCGGCACGAATCCGCCCGGCAGATTTGTTTCGACGTCCAGTGAGCCGGCCAGTCTGTGGATGGTTTTTAGGCGGTTTTCCGTATGCCTCGGCGAATGCGGGCTGGTTCCCCTTATTCCGCCTCAGCTACACTATGTCGGCGATTGCCGCTCAATCAAGTTCTCCACGTACGCTTACACCACCATTACTCTAGCACGCAAACATAGGGGTTACACTCGTCTGGTGTGAGACGTTCCCTGGGGGGTCCACCGGGAGCCGAACCGCACAATAACCCTGCCTTCGCTGTGGGGCGGCGGAGGGGTGGAGTGGACTGCGGTAGTCGTCGTGGGGTTGTGGACCACTGCGGCTGAGGCGGGGACGGAGCCTCTCCGTCGTTTCTAGGCCCCCGGTTAACATAACATAACATAAGACCGAGAGCAGCGGCATCAGCATAGAGTTGTCTGTGCGAACAGATAAGCAACACTGCCTGAAATAACCGCAGAAATCAATGTGGTACACAGCCGTGCGCTGCCCGTCTTCGTACCGTTTATTGTTTAACATCTTGTCCTTGAGGTAATTTCTTATTCGGTTCACTGACGTCACTAAGTTGCTGGCTTAACTGCCCGTGAGTGGCAGCAGCAGCAGCGCTTATCGATAAGTGCACTGTTGTACCATCTCTGGAGCGACAGATAGTATTGACTGGCCGTCGTGTGTCTGGAGTTCAGTGGGGAGCTCAGTACGGACGCAGCTGCAGTGAAGTCGGGGACGGAGCGCCAGTGGGGTGCGGACAGCCAGTACCCGCCGACCGCTGGCGACACACGTGCACTGTCCGACGGAAGGAGACTGCAGCGGGAACGACAATTGGTTGGTAGTTCGGTCGGCCGTCTCATCAGGGGACGTGTATTTGGGCTTTTGACCGTTTCTGGGCCT
The DNA here is from genome assembly GCF_021461395.2 of Schistocerca americana. Taxonomy (NCBI): domain Eukaryota; kingdom Metazoa; phylum Arthropoda; class Insecta; order Orthoptera; family Acrididae; genus Schistocerca; species Schistocerca americana. The sequence goes on from NC_060128.1 coordinate 193,863,451, forward strand.
CGTCAGTTGGTCATCTTGCCGGACGTGGGTCGGTTCCTTCCTTGTGCAGAGATGTCAGGTGGCCAATGGGCAAGTGTTACTTCTGCACAGTTGGGTCCGAGCCCGTGTGCCCGGGTCGCCGTGTCTCCAAGTTCCGAGCGGACATGGAGTTGAGTCGGGTTGGAGCTGCAGTCAGCTTCGGACAGCCAAGACTCACCCGACCCTTGCCGACACACGTAACTTGAGTGGGAACGACCTGGGTCGGTCGTTCATCCGTCGTGTCATCGGTGGACGTGTATGTGGTCGCCGACCGCTTGTGGAAACTCTCTGTGTGTCGAACTGGTTCGTCCTTCTGGTTCCACAGTGATTGCTCTTACGATTGTTCGAGTTCTTGTGCAAGTGTGTTTACGTGGAACCGTGTGTAGCTTCTGTGATTTCCACTGAGAAGATAAATGCTGTCTGCGTACTGGAGTGGGCAGTTGGTCGGTTGGAAGAGAGGGATTCGTTTAGGTTGTTGGTTGGTTCTTCAGCCATCCGTAGGCCGTGCTGCAACCCGATCGTTTAGTGTTACGCTTGGCTGTCTGTCTCACCTAAACAGTGGTTAGAGTTTCCTCCCCAGGCCGACCCTTGGAACACTTCTGAGCACCAATGTTTGTTGTTTGTGATGGTCATTTCATTTGGTCGCAGGTACTGTGCCAGGCCTTCAGCCGTGTATTAATATTTTTATTTATTTATTTATTTATTGTTCCGTGGGACCAAATTAAGGAGAAGTCTCCACGGTCATGGAACGAGTCAATACATTAAATTATAACACGATAGTAGAAACAGATAAAATGAAATATAAAAAACATATTCAGGCGATAAGTCGTAAGTTTAAATAAAGAAACTCAACAATGTAACACTGGAATTTGCTTAATTTTTTAGCTGTTCCAGGAGTTCCAATGAGTACCCGTTTATCATCTGCATTTCTTCTTGGTGTAGCAATTTTAATGGCCAGTAGTGTATTAGTCATCAGTCTTCTGACTGGTTTGATGAGTCTCGACACAAACTACTCTCCTGTCCCAGCCTTTTGTAAATATTACTTATACCAAAAAGTAACCAGCTAACCCTTCTCTGCGGTGACACATTGAAGGTAGACGAGCACACTTCGGATACAGTAATTAAAACTTCCGAGCTAAGAGGCCGTGGTCCAGTAATAGAAATACTTCTCCCTGACGTTTCGTTGCCAGCTGCGGGCAACATCATCTGAGGTGAGTCTACGACTGGCTGCTAGGCCTTTTTTTTTTTTACTTTATTGTTATTTTAAAGCCTGTGCAATAGGCAGGCTGTCAGCAGCACACTACGCTGCTCTTCAGCCATAGAATAAACAAGCAGCAAAAACAGGAGAAGACACAGAAGTTACAGAACGGTGGGCAATAAAACAGGAGACACATAGATACAAACACGGAGCCGTTCACACTCGTCGATAATCCACACTGCTAACTGATGAGACGACGCACAAACACTGAAGATGACAATGGCACTGGTGAACGAGGGAGTGTGACGATGAACACTGAACACTAAACACGACGGCACACACGAAACACTGATGGCGGTGATCTCCGGCGCGCGAATGTCCACGTAGTGTGTGCGAGTCCGGGGACCTGCCAAGGGGGGGAAACTGGGGTGAGGTGGGGGAGAGGGGAGAAAAAGGATGCCAATGGTGGAGGAGACGGGGGCAGGAGGAGAGGGACAGCGGAGGGGAGGCCCGGGGGAGGAGGGGGAGAAAAGGGGGAGGGAGGGAAAAAAGGAGAGAAGGGAGGGAGGGTGCCCAGAGGAGCAAGCACAGGAGGAGGGCGGGACGATCAAAGTTGGTAGGAGGGGTAGATGGAGGGGAGGAGGGCATCATCAGGGAGGGGTAGCTGGCGGAAGCCACCTTGGGAGAGGGTAAGGAGGGTGGAGAGATGAAGACCGGGCGGGACGTGGGAATACAGGCGCGGCAGCGGGCGGGGATGGGAGAGGATCGAGGATACGAGCGGGTGAGGAGGATCAAGTTTACGGGAGATGTACAGGATCCGTATCCTTTCAAGGAAAAGTAGGAGGTGGGGGAAGGGGATGAGATCATACAGGATCCGCGTGGGGGAGGGGAGACGGATGTGATAGGCGAGGCGGAGAGCATGGCGTTCAAGGATTTGGAGGGATTTATAAAAGGTAGGAGGAGCGGGGATCCATGCTGGATGGGCATAACAAAGGATAGGGCGGATGAGGGATTTATAGGTGTGGAGGATGGTGGAGGGGTCCAGACCCCACGTACGGCCGGAAAGGAGCTTGAGGAGATGGAGGCGGGAACGTGCCTTGGCTTGGATTATCTGGAGATGGGAAGTCCAGGAGAGGCGACGGTCGAGGGTGACGCCAAGGTACTTAAGGGTGGGAGTGAGGGCAATGGGATGGCCATAGACGGTGAGATAGAAATCAAGGAGGCGGAAGGAAGGGGTGGTTTGGCCTACAATGATCGCCTGGGTTTTGGAAGGATTGACCTTGAGCAACCACTGGTTGCACCACGCGGTGAACCGGTCAAGATGGGATTGGAGAAGGCGTTGGGAGCGTTGCAGGGTGGGGGCAAGGGCAAGGAAGGCGGTGTCATCGGCAAACTGGAGAAGGTGGACGGGGGGTGACGGCGGTGGCATGTCCGCCGTGTACAACAGGTACAGAAGGGGGGAGAGGACGGAGCCTTGGGCACACCGGCGGAGGGGAAAAAGGTGTAGGAATCGGTGTTATGGATGGTGACATAGGAAGGACAGCGGGAGAGAAAGGAACCGATCAGACGGACGTAGTTAATGGGAAGGGCGAAGGTTTGGAGCTTGAAAAGGAGACCGGAATGCCATACGCGGTCATAAGCGCGTTCGAGGTCAAGAGAGAGGAAGATTGCGGAGCGACGGGAATTGAGCTGTTCGGAAAGGAGATGAGTGAGGTGAAGGAGAAGATCGTCGGAAGAGAAGGATGGCCGAAAGCCTGCCAGGCCGTGGAGGTCCTGTTTATATAGAGCGCGTAGAGGGCGCCACCACTCGTCACGTGTTGTCAACAGTGAAACTATCTCTGGCTGGCGTCATTACTCTCGATCGAAGGTAATCGATTGTCACATCTTTGGTACAGAGTCGATCGCCATATCTTATCTAGCTTCAAGCCTTCTTCTTTCCTGTTAAAATTATTGTGGTGTTTAAAAATCTCTATAGCCTCTCTATACATACGGGTATAATAATGCGATGTCTTAGCTAGCACGCTCGTCTCACTAAATTTTATGTCATGGTCATCCGGTTCAAAAACATGTTCCGCTACAGCCGATTTGTCCGTGTGTCCCAGTGGACAGTTCCTTTTCTGTTCAGTTAGGCGAGTATTGATACTTCTTTTTGTGGTTCCAATGTAAACCTTCCCACAACTACACGGAAGTTTTAATTACTGAATACGCCGGCCGTGAAAGCCTACACGCTATGATTACACTTCGGATAGTTTCGTGATGCACTCAGAAATAGGTCACGCAGGATATGATGCCTGTTCCCAAGTGAGGCAAAGGTGAAGAAGAGATATCCTAGCCTAAGAAGCCCCACGATTTTTTTTTTCTTTGAACAGGCAGTTCCCTCGACGACATTTATAGATGCGCCGAATCTGTCAGTAGATTTCGGGCCAGTGATGTTAAACTTCTCATTTTTGCGTCCGGCCTTTCCGCAGTTAGAGCAGTATACTATCCGCAGGATTTGAATTTTTTGAGCAGTCCCTCTGCCTTACGTACGTTCTAGTATTGTTAACTGTGTTCGAAGAATAAAATACATTACTGTGCTTCGGTGCTGTTTCTTTCGGATTTTCCTTTTTCCGAAGAGTTCTTCAATTAACTGAGTCCGGCACAGGTGATCCCACAGCCGCCTCAGTTTTCAGCTTTAACATTACAGCCGATAGGTACTGATGGCTCGCGCAGGTCTTCCGGTCGCATCAATGTATCACTTGCCAATAGTCCTTATAAGTGATCTCTGTACATTGTGGTAAGCTCACATTATGCAGTAAACTTTAGTTCCAAAGTAACAGTTATCCAGTGCTTGCCATACGGAGCCCTGTAGACGTAACCTGCCAGTATCGGCATGCGGGTCCGATGTCACTTACAGGTCACGTGGACCGATTAAAAGACACTGACATAGAATCTGATGTGTGTACGCAGCCTGAAGGGACGAATGAAAATATGTACCAAGGCTGGGATTCGAAACTGGGTCTCCTGCTCACTACGCAGATTCTCTAAGCACTACGCCACTCTGGCACAGTGGCTGTGCACAGCCGCATGGACTACACTTCCCTAGCGCTCCTCTCTCCTCCATACACATTCTCATTGACGCTTCAGTTCACTTGGTGTTCCCTCCAAATTCGAAACGCATTGCAGGGGATCTCCAAGTGTACCGGAATAGCACCGCACTGTTGAACAGGTTTGAATCGTGGCTTGATACAAATTTTCATTCATTGCTTCAGTCTGCGTACATACATCATAGATGTCTCCTGAACAATACAGTTTCATTTACACTGAAGCACCAAATAAACTGGTCCAAGCATGTCTATTCAAATACGGAAATATGTAAACAGGTAGAATACGCCTATATAAGACAACAAGTGTCTTGTGCAGTTGTTAGTTCTGTTACTGCTGCTACAATGGCAGGTTATCAAGATTTAAGTGAGTCTGAACGTGGTGTTATAGTCGGCGCACCAGTGATGGGGCACAGAATCTCCGATGTAGCGATGAATTGGAGATTTTCCTGTACGACCATTTCACGAGTGTACATGAACTTCAGAAATCCAGTAAAACATCAGATCTCCGACATCGCTGCGGGTGGAAAAAGATCCTGCAAGAACGACTGAAGAGAATCGTTCAATGTGACTGAAGTGCAACCCTTCCCCAAATTGCTGCACATTTCAATGCTGGGCCGTCAACAAGTGTCAGCGTGCGAAACGTTCAATGAAACATCATCGGTATGGGCTTTCGGACACGAAGGGCCACTCGTGTACCCTTGATGACTGCACAGCACAAAGCTTTATGCCTGGCCTGGGCCCATCAACACCGACATTGGACTGTTGGTGACTGGAAACATGTTGCCTGGTAGACGAGTCTCATTTCAAATTGTATCGAGGAGATGGACGTGCACACATATGGGGGCAACCTCATGAATCCATGGACCCTGCATGGCAGCAGGGGACTGTTCAAGCTAGTGGAGGCTCTGTAATGGTCTGGGTCGTGTGCATTTAGAGTCATATGGAACCCCCGAAACATCTAGATACGACTCTGACAGAAGATATGTAGCTAAACATCCTGTCTGATCACCTGAATCCATTCATATCCATTGTGCATTTCGACGGACTTGGCCAATTACAGCAGGACAATACGACACCCCGCACATCCAGAATTACTACAGAGTGGCTCCAGGAACACTCTCCTCAGTTTAAAAACTTCCGCTGGCTACCGAACTCCCCAGACGTGAACATTATTGAGCATATCTGGGATGCCTTGCAACGTGCTGTTCAGAAGAGATCTTCACCCCCTCATACTCTTACGGATTTATGGACAGATCTGCAGGATCTGCACTACTTCAGGCATTAGTCGAGTTCATGCCACGTCATGCTGCTGCACTTCTATGTGTTTGCCTGGAGTCCTACACGATATTAAGCACGTGTACCAGTTTCTTTGACTGTTCAGTGTAATTCAAGGCTCGCGGCTTGGTCTATAGTTATGTGCTTGGATTATTGTTATGGGAGATTAGGGTACTTCGTTGTTGAGGTTGAGTTGGACTGCCACTGGCATGTCTGAAGTTGAAATTGTAAAATTTAGAAATCCAATATGTCAACTAAATACTATCAATAAAACGGCTGAATGGGTTATCCAATAGCAGCATATTAACTATCTCACCGCACCGCTCTTGGCGCGAAGTATATTTTTGCTGGTCATATCCAGACACTAATTCGAGACCTTTTCATTTTCTTTCGCAGTGTGTGGCTTCTTGTCGCTGCTGCTGCCATCTGAAGAAAAGATGAAGAAACTTCGCCAATGACGACCACTGGACCTCCATCTGGAACAATACGATTAAGAACACCTTGTCTGTATCCGAAGTCTTTGTTATGTGCGCCTTCTCGCCAGATCCAAAACTTAACTGCTGTAGCTATGGAATAAAACATTCCAACGAAAGTGTTCGTCTCATTTTTTGTGTGCCACTAGAGAAGCTTTCATTTCCTTACACCGACGGACTATACAACAGAAGAGACAACTGTTTATTTACCTGGTCATTGGGTATATACAGTCTTCATTATCGCCTCGAAAAGATACAAGTTGGAACCATGTAATATGGTAATGGTTTTAGTACTTCTCTGGGTGTTCAGCCCTTAATGGAACACATTTTTTGCAACGAGGGATAACCTGGCTTCCCCTGGCTGAGGTGTTCGCTCCAGAAGTCTTCATTTTGGCTTTTGAGGAAACTTTTCACCACGAAAGTTGTAATTCTGAAAATGCCTGCCGCGTTTCCGTTTATTCTTTCGAGAAAAGACGGTACTTGGGACTGCTGGACGATGCTTCTTGACTAGGAATTTCTTTTTGTAACTGCCTGGAATTTGGCTTGGAGTTTAATGCTACACCTCGATCAGCCTCACTGAGCCGGTTTACCCGTTCTAGAGAAAGGTTTAAAATTGTCACTGACGCGCAAGCGTTTTCTGGTTGTTGATTTTAAAAGTGCTGTAGAACACGCTGTTTTTAAACTCCTCCTGATGCTACCGTCGAGATTAGGGAAGAAGCATGTTGTTTATTGACTGGGTTACGTTCGCCCAAGAGTAATATTGGGTTTATGGATAAGTTTGTAGCGTGTTTCCTTAAGCACAACAGTACAGAAAACAGAGACTTTGTTCATCAACAATATAGTCTCCTTCACTATTTACAACAGTCTACCAACACTGAGGTAACTTTTCGATTTCGCGACTGTAAAAATCAGGTGGTTTTGATGCAAAGTTTAGGGCGCATCTTAATCCAGAAAGGAACTTCCTTGAAAGTTGTTCGACAGAGAGCGGAAAAGGTGAAAATCTGAGCGCGCAATATCACGTGAATAAGATGGGTGCGGAATGACATCCCAACCCAATTCCGGTATAGTGTTTCTTGCAGTCTAGCAGAATGCTGGGAGGCATTATCGTAGAGTAGCATCACTTCACGCAGTCTTCCTGGTCGTTGTCCTTGGACTGCATCTGTAAGACGTCTCAGTTGTTGACAGTAAATGGCTCAAAATGGTTCAAATGGCTCTAAACACTATGAGACTTAACTTCTGAGGTTATCATCCCCCTAGAACTTAGAACTACTTAAACCTAACTAATCTAAGGACATCACACACATCCATGCCCGAGGCAGGAGTCGAACCTGCGACCATAGCGGTCGCTCGGTTCCAGATTGTAGCGCCTAGAACCGCACAGCCACTCCGGCCGGCTGACAGTAAATGGCATCAGTGATGGTTGCACCTTGGGGAAGCAATTTCTAGTACACCAGCCCGTCGCTGTTCCACCAGATGTATGACATGATCTCTAGCAGATGCACGCAGGTTTTTGTACGGGGAATTGCTGCTTCATTTGGGCTCACCCATTCCTTCCTTTTCCTTATGATAACATTAAGACATCATTTATCATCACTAATAACGATACAAGATAGGAACAGTCAGTGTTGTTAACAAACCACTTCATGACGAGCATGTAAATAAGCACATATGGCCATCCGCTGATTTTTGTGATGTTGCTTTAGAGCACGTCGTAGCAGCCGAGAGAGCTGATTTAGTTCACTCAAGGGTGATACTGACATTTTCATCTTACTCATAGGCAAGGGCTATGCTACTGTGGTGTTGGACAAGCAGAATTACGTCAAAATATGTTGTGTTTACTATATGATCCAGTGTACAGCATGTTCAGTGTTGATCTGACAAAAAGGGTTGAGGGGAAGATTCACAATTTCCTAAGTAAAAGTTCATTGTTGCGAGAGATTGTCAAGAGACTTGTTTCTTACTGCTTACTGTACTCTTCTATCTAAATTATGTCGCCTTCTGAAGATCTACAAGGAAGGTACACCTCTTAGGTCTATTTCCAGTAACAATGGAGCGCCAAAATACAGTGTTCCCAAACACCCTCCTATGCTGTTGAGCTCACTAGTTAAACGATATGAGTGTCAAATTAAGAACCTGGCAGATTTGTTGGGTCGATTGGAGGGAGTTATTTCATTTTAGTAAGTTTCGACGTGGCCTCTCTCTTCACTCACTTTCGTTTATATGATTCCTTACAGTTAATTGAGGTTAGGCTTAGTGCTGAAGTAAAGGACCTATTTCGACATGTGTTACACTTATTTTTTAGGGTTCCATGCCTCAATCTGTAAAACTAGAATTGTTATAAGGCGGTGTTGTCCATCTGCCTGTTTGTCTGTCTGTTCGACTGCTAAGAACCCTTTTTCTCAGGAACAGGTAGACGTGGGAAGTTGAAATTTGCGTCAGATATTAAGGCCTACGATCTCTTGGCAGTACAAAAATTTTAAGTTTCTATGTCAATGCAATCAAAAAATTCTGTCATTTAGGTTAGTTATTTTGATACTGGAAAACTCACTGACCTAAACCTCTAGGTTACCTCCCGTTGATCTATAATCATGGAACTTAATAGGAAGCATGGTTTCACGGTTCAAGTAAGGAAAAAATCATAAAATTGTTAAATTGTAATTATATCGTATAATATATGAGGTGTGTTTTTTAAGTAAGGTCCATTTGAACATAAGTACGCAATAAAAGGTTATTTCAAAAAAGTTAATTTATTTTCAGAAAGTACATACTTCACTCTATTTTTCGACATAGTTGCCAAGATTGTTGAAACATGTATCATACCTCTCAACCAACTATAAAATACCCTCTTCATAAAAACTTGCTGCCTGCTCCAATAACCAAGAGTTCACTGCTGTTTTCACGTCGTCTCCGTCAATGTAACGGTTGCCACTGAGGTGTTGTTTGAGGTGGAGGAAGAGATGGTAATCGCTCGGCGCAAGAGCAGGACAGCAGGGTGGGTGGTCTAAAACTTCCCAGCCAAAACTGTCCAATAAATCGAGGGTCTAACCGGGAGTGTAAGGCCATGGATTGTGATGGAAAAGGACAATTCCCTTTGTCAGCATGCCGCGTCTTTTGTTTTGAATCACTCTGTGTAGCCTTCTCAGGGTTTGGCAGTATGCTTCTGCATTGATAGTGATTCCTCGTTGCATGAAGTCGACCAACAAAACACCATGTCTATCCCAAAACAACGACGCCATTATTTTGCGCTGGGACAGAGTCTGTTTGCCCTTCACCTTTACAGGTCAGTGTGTGTATCTCCATGTCATGCTCTATTGCTTCGATTCGGGCGTGATATGCGAAACCCATGTTTCGCCTCCAGTTACGATCTGACTCAAGAAGCCGTCACCTTCTTCGTGATAACGAGTCAAGAACTTCATCTTTGGTTTTTGTGGTCCTCTGCTAGGAGTTTTGGGACCCAACGGGAGCACGGTTTCCTAAACTTTAGGTGTTCAGAAACAATGTTGTAAAGCACTGATCTCGACACGTCACGAAATTCGTTTGAGAGACCTGTTAGTGTGAAGCGCCTGTTCTCACGAATTCTCGCTTCACCTAAAGCCACCAAATCGCCTGTAATCAAAGAAGGGCGACCGGAGAGATCCTCATCATGGACGTTGTCACGGCCATCTTTGAATTCTTGTACCCACTTACGCACTTTGCTTTCACTCATAACAGTATCACCGTACACTTCGCAAATCTTTCGATGAATTTCGGCAGCAGACAGGTTCCTTGCTGACAAAAACCGTGTCACTGAGCGAACCTCAGACGCGGCGGGCGAGTTGATTTTCTTGAACATTTTGAAAGCACAGAACAGAACCGTAGAGGTTAGCTACAGAGCTGAAACTGGGCACAGATGTTCCCGAGGCAAGCTGGTACACAACGCACGCGCTCGTTGCGGTATGCGCGCGAACTACTAGTATCTACAACGAAACGTACCTTACTTAAAAAACACGCCTCGTATATGTTTCTGCATTCATCATCTGCCAAAAGCAAAATAGATCAGTATTACAAGAGGTTAAAAAAATCAGGCAGCCAGTTGCCAAGCAAAAGATTATTAGCCCTTGATCTAGTTTTGATTTTTCTGAAAATATCTTCTTCAGAAGGAGAAGGTTCCTAAAAATGTATATAGCCAGTTACAAAATTACTTTTACAAACATAATAAAATATTAATAGAAAAATATTTGTGAGGCAACGTTACCACACAAATATTTTTCTATTAATATTTCGCTATGTTTGTAAAAATAATTTTGTAGCTGGTTGCATATATTTTTAGGGCCGACTCCTTCTGAAGAAGACATTTTTAGAAATATCGAAACCTAGGTCATGGGCTAACAAACCTATGTTTGGTGACTGGTGGGAAGATTTTTTCAGCCTCTTCAAATTTACACAGTTGCTGTTTCGCAGCCATGTTTAAATTTTAGAAGAGTGTTACTAAATGCAAAATGGTTCAAATCTTATGTATCTGGCAGGAAACAAAGACTGTTATTAGGAAAGAGACATGTATCAAGCTATCAGGCATCATCCAACTGGGAACTAATTAAATGTGGGGTCCCACAAGGTTCCATTTTAGGGCCCTTACTCTTTCTTGTCTATATCAATGACGTTTTCAGTAACATTACCAGAAGCCAAGTTCGTTTTGTTTGCCGATGATACAAACATTGCAATAAATAGCAATTCAAGTGTGGTCTTAAAAAGATCGGCTAATACAATATTTGTGGACATTAATCACTGGTTCCTAGCCAATTCTTTATCACTAAACTTTGAAAAAACACACTACATGCAGTTCAGAACTTGTGAGGGGTGTCCCTCGAGTATATGTCTAACATACGATGATAAGCAGATAGAAGAAGTGGACAGTGTTAAATTCTTGGGATTACAGCTTGATAATAAATTCAACTGGGAGGAGCACACCACAGAACTGCTGAAGTGTCTTAAAAAAAAATCGGCTCTGAGCACTATGGGACTCAACTGCTGAGGTCATTAGTCCCCTAGAACTTAGAACTAGTTAAACCTAACTAACCTAAGGACATCACAAACATCCATGCCCGAGGCAGGATTCGAACCTGCGATCGTAGCAGTCTTGCGGTTCCAGACTGCAGTGCCTTTAACCGCACGGCCACTTCGGCTGGCGAAGTGTCTTAACAAATCTCTATTTGCAATGCGAATTGTGTCAGACATAGGGGATATAAAAATATAAAAGCTGGCATACTATGCTCACTTTCATTCCATAATGTCATATGGGATTATCTTTTGGGGCAATTCATCAAGCCAAGCTAAAGTTTTCCGGGCACAAAAACGTGCGGTAAGAGTTATATGTGGTGTGAACTCAAGAACATCTTGCAGAAGCCTGTTTAGGGAATTAGGGATACTAACTACTGCTTCCCAATATATTTATTCCTTAATGAAATTTATCATTAAAAATATATCACTTTTTCAAACCAACAGCTCAATTCATGGAATCAATACTAGAAATAAGAATAATCTTCACAAGGATTTAAAGTCACTTAGTCTTGTACAAATAGGTGTGCATTATTCAGGGACACACATTTTCAATAACTTGCCAACAGCGATAGAAAGCTTAACAACTAATGAAATCCAATTTAAGAGAAGCCTAAAGGATTTATTGGTGGCCAACTCCTTCTACTCCATTGATGAATTTCTCAGTAGAACCAACTGATTTGTATATATATATATATATATATATATATATATATATATATATATATATATATATATATAACTTCTGCACAATTCCAGTGCAGTAATGTGTTCATTGTAAATAAGTGTGGGTGTGTGTGTGTGTGTGTGTGTGTGTGTGTGTGTGTGTGTATAAGTACAATTTAACTTCTGCACCAGTTCAGTGCAGTCATCTGTTCATTGTAAATAGGTATTTAGTAGTTGTATTACATGTTTATTACCTTATAAATAAATAAAAAACTTTTTTATTTTAAATTCAATGCATTAGTATTTGTAAAATGATTCTTTCATATAGCGTTCATTAAAAAATGACGACCATGCCACTTGGGACCTGTGGAATGGTATATTGGCTTATTTGTTTGTGTTGTAAATGTTTGTCATGTATTGTTGTTTTTCTGACATGTTCTACATCCTGGAGGACCTCTTCACTATGGATCAATTGGAACGAAAGTAAATCTAATCTAAACGTAAAATGTAAATTGTAGACATGTTTCGGTAAGTAAATGAAAATATTTTATTAAATCTCCTGTCTCTACATAAGTAAACTAAGTAAACTGAAGTATCTGCACGCATTTTTTCTATGTGCGAGCCAGCCTGAGAAACAACTGTAGAAATTTTAGTATGGTCTTTGATATCCTGGGATCGATATCTTGCAGGTATCGATAACTGGCAAAAATTGTAGAGATTCTCGATTCCCGGAGTGGATGAACTGTATAGGCTAATTAAGTTTGTATGGAACTCCCAGTGCGCGAGTCCTACTCGCAGTTGGCCCCCCGCCATTTTTCTTTTTTCTGAGGGTGGCCTTTTCCCCCGACCGAACACGCTGAGCCAGCGTGCCAGTCAAACCCGTGCCCTTCAGCACTGAAAGCAGCGACGCTATCCGGTCGGAATTCTAACTCTTTTTGATATATGTCATAGTATTTTAGCTTATAAAAAGGTCGTAAGAGCACATTCCTAACTAACGCATAATTTTGTTCGATATACCTCATTATGTTTCACCTCGGAATGCGTTTCTACAACAGATCGATGTCTATAATATATAGGATTTCCTTCCGTGCCGATATATCGGCATCGTCGCCGTTATAGACCTTCTTGTCCCGACATGACCCAATTTTGTCCCCATTTTGCAAAATACTGTTACAAGCTTGGATCAAGTCCTGAAGTAACGTCATTTGTTAGCGCAACACGTAAATGTTGTTAGTTTTACTTATGTCAAAAATATTACGTCGACAAAGTCGTCTCACAGATGGCGTTGCATCTAGCGCCATGTAGATCTAGCGCCATCATTCGAGAAAATACCAGACTTCTCCAGGAGTACAGGGCTGGAACTATTTAACAAGTGCTACGAGGAAGAATCGGGTAGTTGTCATTTGAACAGCGATCTGATAAGACCATTCTTTGAAAACGTAATATGAACAACGACTACAAGTTAATAATGTTTCAAGACTTTACTGCGGGTATGTAGGCCGTGAAGTGTGTAGTAACGTGTGCTTCGACGACTAAAGTGTTATTGTCGAGTCTTTACCGTCTACGCGAAAGAATGGCCTTTTGTCAAGAAAGGAGGTACGGATCGGGGAGCGTTGTGTGAGATTTGTAGCTGTTTCATCTCGGTAACTCGCCGAAGTAACACAAATATGAGGCGTCGCATTTCTACGAAGAATCATACAATAGACTCGCCGTAGCATCTACATCAAAGCCTATTTCCACATTCATCACCAAAGAAGATACCCAGGAAAAACTGCTCGTTGCTGCTGCAGAAATAACAGCAGCTTATAAAGTTGTCAAGCATCATCAATCTTTCAGTTCCCTTGACTGTACCGTAAAACTGAATGCCGAAATGTACCCTGACTCCAAAGTCGCCGCAAAGCAGTCTATCGCCAAGACCAAAACTACAGCGATTGAAAAAATATTCTCCCACCACACTTCGTGTCCAATTGCATAAAACAACTGTACAGAGTTTCATTTTACGGCACAGGCACCGACGCACCGAACCACAAGGCTTAAAACATGTTTCCTTCAGTTGTTCAGTGCTTTACCGAAGCTGACGGAATCCAACAGAAGCTCTTGAAGTCTGATTCGCTGAATAATGGAACACCGGACACAACTGCAAAGTTTTACCTAGACATTTTAAGGCAACTGCAAATTCCGTTAGATAAACGAATCGCTTTATGTGAAGATAATACCAATACCATTTTCGGAGGGCTTCATGGAAGCGGCCAGCGGAATGTGTTTCACCAAACCACAGAACTAGGAAAAAAATGTAGAAGGCACTGAATGGGCTATCCATATTCTCCACAATACTATACCAAGCGCTGGTGGAGCCATAACTGTCGCCATTTAAATAATCGTCATGATAATATTTGATTATTATTCAATATACACGGTAAGGACGGAGAAACTGAAAGAGTTCTGCTTATACGTTGATGTCAATCATCCGACTCGAAAAAATATGGGTGTCGTTAATGCCAGTAGTTGAGAGAACTATTAAGGTCCGGATTCCATTAAGATAACTTTTTGACGCCGCCGACAGGCCACCTAAAATAATTACAGATTTCTTTCAGCAGTCTGATCAGTGAAATTTACTTCATTTTTCTACAGTTAAACTTGTCTCTGGTTGAAAAAAAAACTTTATAAATCTCGGAGAAGGATGCAGTCTCGATAATTGAAACAAGAAATACATTAATCGACTCTCAAGCATGTCTGAAAGAAAGGAAGACTGTCCCAATTTTATTGGCATGCAAACCAAGGTGAATTTGAACAAATTAAAGAATGAGAACCACAACCGCAAAATAATTAATCTGACTTTGAAATTTGCCGGAAGTGACAATGGCTTTCTGTACAATAACATTTCATTACTTAGACAAAAGGGCTGTTTCTTTTAATAAATAACAAGTATTTGATTGGATAATGCCATCTGAAACCGCAGATCGGGTGATGATTGAAAACACTATTATACAGGATGTTTCCGTAAGAACATGCAAAAATCTAACATGACACAGAGTAGGCTCCACTGAACAATTTGATGCAGGGAACATAGGTTTGGAGAAACCAGTTTAAGGAGATATAAAAGTAAACTTGTCTACCACTTAGTCTAGCATTAGTCTTTGCAGCTTATTTACAACGAACATGCGTACGAGTTTACACGTACTGTGCTGTTTATTTACATGTACATTCTTTATTTCCTGCTTCAATATCTTCCTTTAATCTGACCAGGTACGGATCGTAAACACTCAAGCAATACTCAAGGATTGGTCACACCAGCATCCAATATGTAATTTCCATTACACGTGAACCACTCTTTCCTAAAAGTCTCCCCATTCGCCTTCCCTATCATAGTTTTAACATGCTAGTTCCACCTCGTATTGCTTTGCTACGTTATGCCCAGATATTTAAATGACATGGCTGTGTCAAGCGAGATGCTGCTGATGCTGTATCCAAACATTACTGGTTTATTTTTCCTACCGTTCTGCATAAACTTAGAAATTTTCTACATTTAGAGCAAGCAGCCATTCATCACACCAACTACAAATTTTGTCTAAGTTGCCTTGCTTCCTCCTACAGTCACCCAGCAACATCTTCCCATACAACACAGCATCATCGGCAAACAACAGCAGATTGCTGTCCGCCAAATCCTTTATGTATACAGAGAATAATGCCAGTCCTGTCACACTACTGACGATATCTTCCTCTCTGACGAACACTCATCGTTGAGGCGATATACTGCGTTTTATAACTTCTTCGAGCCACTCATATATCTGCAAACCTATTCCATATACTCATACCATCTCTAACAACCTGCAATGGGGCACTATGTCAAACACATTTCGGAAATCTACAAATATGGAATCTGTCTGTTGCCGTTCATGCATAGTTCATTGTACATCATGCGATAAATGGCTAAGCTGAGTTTCTCACAAATATTGCTTTCTAAAACTATGCTGACTCATGGACATAAGCTTCTCGGTCTCAAGAAAATTTATTGTATTCAAACTGAGAATATGTTCTAGAATTCTGCAGCAAACTGAAGTTAGGGATATTGGTCTGTAATTTTGCGGGTCCATTCTGTTGCCCTTCTTATACACAGGAGTCACCTGCGTGGTTTTCTTTTTTCCTCTCTCCAGTCACTTGGGACTTTGGGCTGGGCGAGAGATTTGTGATAAATGCAAGGCAAGTAAGGGGTCAATACCATAGAGTACTCTTTGAAAACCCGAATTCGGATTCCATCCAGATGTGGGGAATTATTTGTTTTCAACTCCTTCAGTTGTTTCTCTATGCCAGGGATGCTTATTACTATGTCATCCATACAGGAGTCTATTTGATAGTCAAATGACAGTATGTTTGTTTGATTCTCCTGCATGCTATCTTCAACTGCCACACCAGACTTGTCAACAAGTGATTAGATGGAAGCCATTATCATTATTGGGAACAGAATGTGTTAGTAGGGGAAGAAGCAGAAGAAAGAGTTGTGGGAGAATATCGGCTTGGAGGGAGGAAAAGAACGGACAGCTCATGCCGGTGAATACATGTCTAAAAATCACAAGAGGTGGGGGTATACTTGGAAAAGACATTGAGATCCAGGAAGATTCCAGCTAGATTACATCATGGTCATACAGAGATTCCAGAATCAGATAGTGGATTGTAAGGTATACCCAGGACCAGATAGAGATTTATATAATTCAACGATCGTAGTCATCCAGAAAAAATGATGTGGAAATAGGTGGGATACTGTGGTGCTGATGAACAATAAGATGCACTTGACTTTCTCTAAGGCTGTGAGAACAGTGGTAACAGATAAGACACTAGCCAGCTCAGCTGAAGATAGATGGAAATCCCTAAACAGAACAATCACAGAAGTTAGAGAGGTGAACATTGGTACAATGAGAGCAACGGCAAGGTAACCTTGGGTAGCAGGGGAAATACTTCAACTTATCAATGAAACAAGGAAATAGAAAAATATTCAAAGAAGTTCAGGAGAATGGAAATATAAGCCACTTATGAATGAAATAAACACAGAGAGAAAATAAGTTAAGGTGAAATGACTGTAGAAAGAATGTAAAGTAACTGAAGAAGAAATTTTTGTCAGAAGGACTGCTTCAGCATACAGAAAAGTAAAAGCAGCATTCGGTGAAATTAAAAGTGAGTGTATCAATAGTCCATTAAATTTCGGGCATGCAGTCGCGCAAATAAAATTTTCTCCACTGATATTTCGGCCGCGTATCGTCCGGCCATCCTCCAAGTGAGTCACAAGACTGACGACAAGAAGCCAAGCGTGGCCTTATATGCTCCACCGCAGCGGTATTGCGCATGCGGGTCACAGATGCGATGCTGGTCGGTGGCAGAGAAATACACTTACGACGAAGTTTAAAAAGTACGAGGTGCAGTACCACCGAGTTTTTATGGTCTTCCTAAAGTTCACAAGATGGCTAAGGATGAGCGTCTAGAGGACTTGACTATGAGACCTATAACGAGCACTATTGGTTCACCAACGTATTTTTCTGCCAAATATTTAGCTTCCTTATTAAAACCATTGATAGGAAAATGTAGTCGCCACATTAGTAACTCTATGGATTTTATTCAGAGGCTTAGCAATTTCAGGCTAAATAGTACAGATGTCTTGTTAGTTTTGACGTGGTATCATTATACATCAAGGTACCTTTAAAGTTTCCTTTAATTTACATCTATGGTCACAAACTTTTTGTTAACAGATTACCGGTTTCGATCTTTAATGACCACCATCAGATCTGTTTCACAAAAACAAAGTCCTAATGTACTGCAGCCATGCACCAGTCATGTTATTTATATGTATTTGACGATGCTGGTGCAGATTCCGCATTTAACATTTGAGGATGCCACTATGGCTGCAGTACATTAGGACTTTGTTTTTATGAAACAGATCTGATTATGGTCATTAAATACCGAAACCACTAATCTGTTAACAAAAAGTTTGTGACCATAGACGTAGATTAAAGGAAACTTATTACATATACGGGTCACTGTTTTTTTCGCGACGATGTCACAGCTTGTGTACATTTAAAGGACTCTTTTATCTCTTATCGGCCAACATTTTGATAAGAACATTACGGCCTCATCTGAATAACAGCTTATTTTCAGTATAATGGTGAATTTTATGAGCAAATTGACGGCGTTGCCAAGGGAAGCCCCCTCTCCCCTCTGGTAGCTAATTTATTCATGGAAGACTTCGAGGACAAGGCACTGGACTCAGCAAGTTTTAAACCAACGGTCTGCTGGAGGTACATGGACGACACATTTGTTGTATGGCCCCATGGGATGGGTGAATTACATAGATTTCTTGAGCATTTGAATTCTATCCATGCTAACATTAAATTTACTATGGAAATAGAAATAGATGGCTGCCGCCCCTTTTTGGATGTTGTCATTCGCCGTAAAGGTGATTAGGACATTCCGTATATCGGAAACCAACACACACAAATCTACATGCCAGTAGCTGCCATCACCCTTGACAGATCATAGGTGTCCTTAAGACCTTAGTGCATCGGGCGCACTGTATATCAAATAAAGACAATTTACAAGAAGATCTCACATACCTCAAGAGCATTTTGAAATCAAATGGATTTTCTCCGCAACAAATTCGTAGAGCATTCGATGCAAAACCTAAAATGCAGGTATGTGATGGGGAAGAAGATAGTAATTCCTTCAGATCTAGTGCGTTTTTGCCCTATGTGGGTGCTCTTTCCTCGAAGATAGGCCGTATTCTTGAGAACCACTGTGTTAAGGTGATCTTCCGGCCCCCCCACGAAGATTGCAGCTTTGCTCGGCTCTGTGAAGGACAATTTACAGCTTCATAAAGCGGGTTTGTATCAGATTCCCTGTGGACATTGTGAGAAGTCGTACATAGGTCAAACAACACGCACCGTTCATGAGAGGTGTGTGGAGCATCGAAGATACACACGCTTATTACAGCCAGGCAAGTCAACTGTGGTCGAACTTTGCATTGATACTGGCCATTCCATGAATTACAGTGATGTGAAGATTTTAACATCCACCTCTTCTTTTTGGGAATCTGTCTTCAAGGGAGCTATAGAGATTAGATTAGCTAATAATTTAATACAACAGAGATAATGGTTTTAATTTGGACAAGGCGTGGAATCCGGCTCTTGGGGTAATTAAACTGCAGAGAAGTCGTCATGGCGTCACCGCCACCGGTCATACATCGATAAGTGAATCGTATGTCTGTACGCCTTTGCCACAGGCGGCGCATGTGTAAGCGTATTCCTCTGCCGCCGGCCAGCATCTGTGACCCGCATGCACAGTTCCGCCGCGGTGGAGCATATAAGGCCGCGCTTGGCATCTTGTCGTCAGTCTTGTGACTCACTCTGAGGCTGGCCGGACTATACGCGGCCGAAATATCAGTGGAGGAAATTTTATTTGTGCGGCTGCATGCCCGAAATTTAATGGACTATCCACTACGCCGCGAGAAGTTGAAAATGCACATCGAGTGCATCAATGTTCAGAGTGCAATGGAAATTCCACTGTTAAGAACAGAGGAGAGAGCTGATAGGTGGAAAGAGTACATTCAAGGTCTCTAAAGACCTGGCAGTGCAGTTTATGTGCCAGTGGCTTTCGGCGGCAAGGGACGCCACACGGGAAGTAGTTCCCGTGACGTGTCTGATATCAGCACACGAGAAAAATTAGTTTTCAGATTTTCTTGCTGTAAAAAATACTGTACGTAAATGAAGCAAAGCTGTACCAACTTCTGTAGTTAGTTTGGCAGTAGAAGTTCACATTTTCCTTTAAAAATTGTAAAAGATTAATTGAGGATTTACTATTTAATACTTCTCATTCACGTGACCCACCAGGTTAGCGGAGAGTACTAATGTGCTGCATACTTGAGACGGGTAGGCGCACAGGCCCCGGATCGAATCCACCCGACGGATTACCAACGAGGGCTGGTGTGCCGCCCAGCCTGGATGTGGTTTTTAGGCAGTTTTCCACATCCTACTGGGTAAATACCGGGCTGGTCACCACGTCCCGCCTCAGTTAGACGACTCACAGACATCTGAACATGTAAACACTATTTCATGGCTTACACTTGACGCAGACAGCTGGGGTACGCTAATTCCGTCCCAGGGGGACAGGTGGCAACAAGACGGGCATCCGGCCACCCTCTGACAGTAGCAATGTCAAATCCATAGTAACAAGACCGACCCCACGTTGAAGTGGGACAAAGGCTGAAGGAAATGATGATGATGATGATGACTTCTCAGTCAAGTCTGAGGAAACTAATTAGCAAATAAATTTTTTTTTTTTTGTCTTATAGTTTCATGCTGTGTCTTGGTGACGAAGTGTCTATTTTTTTGATACTGGTCATAGTTATTGTGTTACTTATTTTCTAAGTATTACATATCATAAATTTTGAAAGGTCTGCAATGAGAGATGTGTTCGCTGGCTACTTCATGTTACATTCACTTTAGGTGATATATTGCTGAATATAAAATACAGTTAATATAATGAAATTGTTTTTAAAGTTGGAATGAAATAGAAGTAAATCAATTGCGCTTTGTTGCGCTGAGCGCACAGACTGAACATGCCATGGGCAAGTACTGTAACCTGCGGCTCAGTCGTGAACAGTTCATTTAAATAGACACACATTTTTCAAATTAGCGATTGTGAATTATTATTCTGCTTTCTGCATCTTTAAGACAAGGTTGATAAGAGTTTCTTTATGACACTTAAGAATCATCATTTATTTAACAAATACAAAGTTCTGTGAAATCTTCAGGTTAAATATTTCTCATTTTAACTACGTCTGGGATCTGGTCAGGGAAGCTGTTGGGAAAAATCCATCAAATAGATACTTGTATCCAATAACGCAAAATTAGCCACAGCACTTAAATGCAGTAAGAAAATTAAAAACACTTTGAAGAGTGCAGTAGTTTATTTAACATTTATTCTTTTGTGAATGGTGTTTTCACATACCTAGCAACTATAAACAATAGCAGAACAGTCACATTTACACTTCAGGTAGAACATTTTATCATTTTCAAGGCAGTAAAGCAAATTTGCATTACACTTGGCATGTTTTGCTCAACTACATAAGAAATTATCTGATCAGTGGCAACCTTTATTAAACTGAGTCTGTTGAAGCCACAGAGACTTACACTCTAGTACAGGGTGTTTCAAAAATGACCGGTATATTTGAAACGGCAATAAAAACTAAACGAGCAGCGATAGAAATACACCGTTTGTTGCAATATGCTTGGGACAACAGTACATTTTCAGGCAGACAAACTTTCGAAATTACAGTAGTTACAATTTTCAACAACAGATGGCGCTGCGGTCTGGGAAACTCCATAGTACGATATTTTCCACATATCCACCATGCGTAGCAATAATATGGCGTAGTCTCTGAATGAAATTACCCGAAACCTTTGAGAACGTGTCTGGCGGAATGGTTTCACATGCAGATGAGATGTACTGCTTCAGCTGTTCAATTGTTTCTGGATTCTGGCGGTACACCTGGTCTTTCAAGTGTCCCCACAGAAAGAAGTCACAGGGGTTCATGTCTGGCGAATAGGGAGGCCAATCCACGCCTCCTCCTGTATGTCTCGGATAGCCCAAAGCAATCACACGATCATCGAAATATTCATGCAGGAAATTAAAGACGTCGGCCGTGCGATGTGGCCTGGCACCATCTTGCATAAACCACGAGGTGTTCGCAGTGTCGTCTAAGGCAGTTTGTACCGCCACAAATTCACGAAGAATGTCCAGATAGCGTGATGCAGTAATCGTTTCGGATCTGAAAAATGGGCCAATGATTCCTTTGGAAGAAATGGCGGCGCAGACCAGTACTTTTTGAGGATGCAGGGACGATGGGACTGCAACATGGGGCTTTTCGGTTCCCCATATGCGCCAGTTCTGTTTATTGACGAAGCTGTCCAGGTAAAAATAAGCTTCATCAGTAAACCAAATGCTGCCCACATGCATATCGCCGTCATCAATCCTGTGCACTATATCGTTAGCGAACGTCTCTCGTGCAGCAATGGTAGCGGCGCTGAGGGGTTGCCGCGTTTGAATTTTGTACGGATAGAGGTGTAAACTCTGGCGCATGAGACGATACGTGGACGTTGGCGTCATTTGGACCGCAGCTGCAACACAGCGAACGGAAACCCGAGGCCGCTGTTGGATTACCTGCTGCACTAGCTGCGCGTTGCCCTCTGTGGTTGCCATACGCGGTCGCCCTACCTTTCCAGCACGTTCATCCGTCACGTTCCCAGTCCGTTGAAATTTTTCAAACAGATCCTTTATTGTATCGCTTTTCGGTCCTTTGGTTACATTAAACCTCCGTTGAAAACTTCGTCTTGTTGCAACAACACTGTGTTCTAGGCGGTGGAATTCCAACACCAGAAAAATCCTCTGTTCTAAGGAATAAACCATGTTGTCTACAGCACACTTGCACGTTGTGAACAGCTCATGCTTACAGCAGAAAGACGACGTACAGAATGGCGCACCCACAGACTGCGTTGTCTTCTATATCTTTCACATCACTTGCAGCGCCATCTGTTGTTGAAAATTGTAACTACTGTAATTTCGAAAGTTTGTCCGCCTGAAAATGTACTGTTGTCCCAAGCATATTGCAACAAACGGTGTATTTCTATCGCTGCTCGTTTAGTTTTTATTGCCGTTTCAAATATACCGGTCATTTTTGAAACACCCTGTATCTTATAATATAATTAACTTCAGAGCAAGCTGTGTCACATTTTTGGCAAAGACCTGTTTTGTAGACTACTACAGTATTGTGTCTGAATATATTGTCACGTAGAAGAAGGTGTACTTAGATGAATGACGAACACTGACTTCACTTAATGAAGGTTTATTCAGCACTTGCACATACAAGAGCGTGGAGTGAACTGCCTCTGGTCAGAACACATACAGTATATATACAGCTACAGAACATGCCAGAACAGTGATTCTTGACATTTGTGAATACTTCTAGATTGTACTCGAAACGAATATAGAAATTAAAATGGTACACTCGAGGTGAGTTTTGAACTCACGACCTCCATTCAACAGTTTAGTATCAGAACCACTACACCACAGTACTACTGAGCTTCTTCTGCAACATTAATCCTTCCTTAGGAGAACAGCATCTTGGTGTTATGTCGTCCTAGTCCAGGAACGAGTCATCGTTCCTGATTACTCCGGCTCCCGATGACTGACGTTCGCCCTGGCAGTGATCGTCTTAGAACTTCCTTTGCCGCTACGCTCTTCGTCACCTTTCCACTTGTTGCCTGTTGCTGGGCCTTCGAATTTACCCTGGGTTGCAGGATCCTTATAGGGCTTCATTCGAAGGACGTAGACCGTAACTCTGATCGTTCGTCGTCTTGTGTCGGGGTCGAAAACTTCAATTTCATAAGTAACATCAGACAGCTGTCTTACAACCTTATAAGGTCCAACGTAGCACCTGAGGAGCTTCTCAGAGAGACCAACTCTCCTAACAGGAATGAAAATCCAGATGAGTTCACCAGGCTGATAGACAACAGGGTGGTGACTCGCGTCATACCTTCGGAGATCGTTTTATTGAGGCTGCAGCATGCGGAATCGAGCTAACTGTCGAGCTGCCTCAGCTCTGGTTAACACTTGGCCGATGTAATCGTCGTCCACGTCATCAGGATGTAATGGAAACACAGTGTCTATCGTCGTAGTCGCCTCACGCCCATGCACCAGGAAAAATAGCGCAAATCCTGTGGTGTCTTGTTTGGTGTTGTTGCAGGCAAACGTCACGAAAGGTAGCACCTCATCCCAGTTGCTCTGCTCAACATTGACGAACATTGATAGTATGTCGGCCAAGGTCTTATTAAGGCGTTCAGTAAGCCCGTTAGTTTGCAGATGGTAGGCCGTCGTCATGTGATGTGTAATGTTCCACAGACACTTTATCTCTGTCATAAGATTCGATTGAAAAACTTTCCCTCGATCTGTAATTAACGACCTTGGGGCACCGTGTTTTAATACAATGTCTTCCACGATGAATTTGGCTACCTCGGATGCTTCGGCTGTTTTCACGACTTTCGTAATGGCATAGCGTGTCATATAATCAGTGCAAACAATAATCCATCTATTGCCACTAGCAGACGTTGGAAATCGTCCGAGGAGGTCAGACTCAACATGCTGGAAAGGCGTTTCGGCTCGTGGGATTGGTATGAGTCGGCCAGGTGGTTCCTGAGGAACTGCCATTCTCCTCTTGTACTCTCAACACTGCGACACATAGTGACGGACACTCCTAAATAAACCTGGCCAGAAAATTCTCTTGCGGATTCTATCGTAAGTCTCAATAAATCCTAAATGTCCGGTCTCAGGTGTGTCACGGAATTTCTGTAGAACATCTAAACACATGTGTTTAGGAATCACTCTTTCCAAACAGATCAAAGTTTTTCTTGCAAAGTAATCCATTAACTACCTTAAATTGTCCTTTCACATCCCCTGGCCGATTTAAGGCAAGCATAATTTGAGATATCTTGGCGTCCTTATTCTGCTCAGCAGAGAGATCCTGGAGTGTAGCGAGACAGTCACTATCTTCATCAAAGTCTTGATGGTCTTGCACAGGGTTTCTTAAGAGACAGTCGGCATCTTGGTGTTTTCTATCACTTTTGTACACTATGGTAATTTCATAGTCTTGAAGACATAGAGCCCACCTGGCGAGTCGTCCTGTTGGACCCTTCTGTCAACCAACAAAGTGAATGATGGTCTGTAACAACTGTGAACGGTCTTCCATAGAGATACTGTCGAAATTTGCATATGGGCCACATCACAGTAAGACATTCTCTTTCTGTAGTTGAGTAGTTTCCCTCGGCTTTTGTAAATGTCCTAGAAGCATAAGCATTAACCTTCTCTTTTCCATCCGAAATTTGCACAAGAACAGCACCAAGCCCATACCCATTGGCATCCGTGTGAAGTTCTGTAGGTGCTCTCTCATCATACAGACCAAGTACAGAGTCAGTCGTCAGAGCTTTCCGCAGCACATCGAAAGAATCTTGTTGAGCACCACCCCATATAAATTTAGCATCAGCTTTTAACAACTCTGGGAGTGCCCTGGCTTTGATACAAAAGTCTTATCAAAGACGGTAATAAGAACATAATCCGAGGAAGCTTCTCACATCTCTAATACTTTTAGGAATAGGAAGTTCCGTTATAGAGCTCACCTTTTCTGGGTCTGGTTGCACACCTTCGTTTGACACAAGGTGTCCACGTATTTTGATTTCTTTTGCTCCAAAGAAACACTTTCTTGGATCAAGTTTCAGTCCGCCTTGTTGGAGACATTTAAGAACGGCCCTCAGTCTTTTTATATGTTCATCAAATGTCTCTGAGAACACTATAATGTCATCCACTTCAGGTGATATAGAAAGTTATCCACCATCCCTTCAAAAGTTGCTGGTCCATTATACAAACCTTAAACTCACGCAGGCCCTCGGGGGTGATGAATGCAGTGTTCTCACCATCAGCCTCACTTGCTTCGATTTGCAAGTATCCCGAGTACATGTCCATGGTTGAGAAAAACTTAGCCACCTTCATTCAATCTAGTGTATCGTCAATTCGTGGAAGAGGGTGTACATCCTTTTTAGTTATCTTATTAAGCTTCCTATAATCAACACAACAGCAGCAGTTGCCATTCTTCTTCCTGACGAGGACCACTGGTGACGACCATGGGCTCTGCGAAGGCTGAATGATGTCATCATTTTCTCTACCTCGTCACAAATTATTCAACGTTCCGTTGCTGACACAAGGTATGCTCTCTGGCTTATTGGTTGATGGTCTCCAGCGCTAATCTGGTGCTTCACCGTCGATTTGTCTAATTTACTCTTCACCTGTGGATTGAAGAATTCAGACAACTCTTGAAGAATGGCAAGTAGCTTCTTCTGTTGTTCCTTAGTGAGATCTGGTGATAGCCGAGCTAGAAGATCTTGTCTCGTTGTGGTAGCACTAATTTCGCCCACAGATGAGGCATGGGAGGTTTCTATGATGCTCAGCTGTTCTTCAATTAACGGCTCAGCGTCTCGGAAGGATCTCTGGTTCTCGGCGACAGTTAACTATCCACAGTTCACCAAATCCGTTCTTAAACGAGACGACAGAAGCTGGGATGACCAAGTCATTCTTCGGTGGTATGCTTCTGTTACATTCCACTACAAGATCCATGGGTTGATGCATGGCATGACACGTGACAATCACCTTTCTAGCGCTGACTGCAGGAATGGTCACTTCATCCAGCACACATAGTCTCCACACACACGGATGCGCATCTTCCCGTCCACAGTATCTCATCTCGTCTAGCATAATCTTAGTGCAACCACAATCTATAATTGGCTGAGAAGCTCCCAAAAGTCCCATCTGAGAATGACATCATGACTACACTCTTGTAAGTGTATGGCCACTTATACCCACACGAATGCTACATATTCCTATAGGTTTTATATGTATCCCATTAGCCACCTTCAGCAGAGATGTTTTGTTGACGAATACGGTTTTCTGCAACTGGCGACATTACTTCTCCAAAATGACTGAGTATGATGCTCCAGAGTCCACAAGAGCTTGGACTGGTCGGTCATCCATGAGGATATCGACCAAGTTTCCTATCATTTTTGTAGTGATCGTCAGTGGAGGATTTTTCTCTTCGGCGGCCTCACGTCCAAGTTTTCCAGGTTGCGGCGGCAAGGTGATCGGCTGGAGCTTCTAAACGGCGATAGAGACCTTGATCGGCGTGTTGGGGAGCGTCATCTCCAGCAGTTAGCTTGCGGTGATGGTGACCTACTTCGTCCTGCACCGACATCTTCTTGTTCATCTTCGTCATCCCGGAGTTGGCGTCGGCTAAGATCGGTCTGCTGTCTTCTGGCACGGGCATCATCAAATATCCACCGCCTTTCTCAACAATAGCGCACCACATGTCCCAGTCGTCCGCAGTGGAAACATACTGGTTGGTTATCATGGGTCCTCCAGAAGGCAGTCTTCCTTAGTGCCCAAACAGGTTATTCATGCAGCACTGTAGGAACGTAAGTCCGCCTGGGTCTCGACTTTTTCACCGTTTTAAATGGAAATGAAGAACGAAAGACTGGCTTCAATGTGTTCCACTTCCTCCATTATGACCTCTTGAAGCGTCTCGGTTTTTTGCTCGCCGTGCAATCCAAGTGCCATCTGAACTTCCTCTCTCACTACCTGACGAAGAACACTTGTGAAATCAGTTGCTTCCTCCATCACAGACATCGATACGACATTTGGAAGCTGTTCAAACTTCTTTTCTGATGCTTTGTCTCGATATACCGGCACCATTTTATGAAGTCGTCTGCTGTCGAAACCCCCTTCAGGAGTAGGGCTCGATACATGTCCTCAGCAACACCCTACATGAGATATGCAACCTTATCTTCCTCCTTCATTCTAGGATCCATTATTTTACACAGCTCCAAGACGTCTTCAGTGTAGGATGCTGTTGTTTCTACTGGACGCTGTGCCCTACAATTTAATTTATCGTCAGCCTTGCATTTCTGTCGTTGTGTGTCCTCGAAATACTTGCGCAGTTCAACCTGGAATACTTCCCAGCTTGTGAACTTCTCCTCGTTGTTCTCATACCATTGCTTGGCAGTGCCCTCCAAGTAGAAAAATACGTTAGCCAAACACAAAGTGTCATCCCATTTATTAAATTTGGCAATATGCTCATATAGTTCATATACCTTCAGTCACTTATTTGGATCTTGGCCATCATCACCAGAGAACCCGGAAGGATGTCTCATGTGGTGGCACACAGTTGCTGTTGTTGTAATGTCTTCTTCTCCTGCCTCCGGTAGATTGCGATCTGCTGAATATGGCTCGAACTTGGGCTTCTCGCCACGTAAACGGTGGCTCCGTTGTGGCCTGATGGGAACGACTGTGTTGTTGATAATGTGCACTCTCACAAGTTCCAATACCCAGCGTCTCCACCAGAATAACGTCACGTGCAAGAAGGTATACTTAGATGAATGACGAACACTAACTTCACTTAACCAAGGTTTATTCAGCACTTGCACATACAAGAGCGTGGAGCGAACTGCCTCCAGCCACAACACATACAGTATATATACAGCTACAGAACATCCCAGTACAGTGATTTTTGACATTTGTGGATACTTCTAGAATGTACTCGAACCAAATATAGAAATTAAAATGGTACAGTCCGGGTGAGGTTTGAATTCACAACCCACCATTCAACAGTTTAGGGTCATAACCACTAAACCATGGTACTACTCAGCTCCTTCTGCGATAATATGAACTGATTTAAAGGAAAGAGGACCAAGCAAAATCTCTGCAAAACTACATCCAAGATTTAACGTCTCTCTATTTTGTGGTATCTGTACACAATTCTACATCTATACTCTGCAAACCATTTTGAAGTACATGGCTGTGGATATGTCCTATTGTACCAGTTGTAAGGGCTTTTCCATTCCGTTCACATATGGAGCATGGGAAGGATATCTGTTTAAATGCCTCTGTGTATGTTGTAATTAGTCTGACCTTGTCCTCATGATCTCAATGGGTTTGATACATAGGGACTTGTGGTATATTCCTAGAGTCGTTATTTAAAGCTGATTCTTGAAAGTCTGTAAGTAGGTTTTCACAAGATCTATCTTCAAGTTTAGTTTGACCAGCATCTCTGTTGACAGTCACCCAAGTGTCAGACAAAGCTGTGACCATTCGTGCTGCCATTCTCTGTATACATCAATATCTCCTATGAGTCCTGCTTGGTATGGATCCCACTCTCACTTGAGCAATATTCTAGGATGGGTGACATAAGTGATTTGTGAACAATCTACTCTGTAAACTGATTGCACTTCCTCATTACTCTACCAGTATACCAGAGTCTGCTACCTGCTTTACCCATTATTGAGCCTATGTGATCATTCCACCTTGTATCCCCATAAAAAGATACACACAGGTATTTATATGAGTATACCAATTACGACTGTGACTCGTTGCTACTGCAGTCACAGCATACTGCATTTTTTTCGTATTGTGGAGGGAACAATTTTACATTTCTGAACAATTAAAGTAAGTTACTAGTCTGTGCACCACACTGAACTCTTAGAAGTATCTGAACGAATATCTGTGCAACTTCTTTCAGACAGCACTTTGCTATAGATAACTGCATTATCTGTGAAAATCTGAGGTTGCTATTAAAATACACAACATGGACAGCAAGGGTCTCAACACATTTCCCTACAGTATCTATGACTCCATCTAAGATAACTTTGTGCATCCTCCCAAACAAAAAATGATTAGCACAGCCACAAATTTCTTTTGATTACCCCCCCCCCCCCCCCCCTACAGTTGTAATCTTGATCATAATTGTACGTGTGGTACTAGTCAAATGCTGTTTAGAAATTGAGAAATAATACATCTACCTGACTGCATCTATTCATGCCTTTCAGTATGTCGTGTGAGAAAAGTGAGGGTTGGGTTTCACATGATTGATGTTTTCGAAATCCATGCTGGCTGGCATGGAGCTAACCATTCTCTGTGAGGTACCTCATTATGTTTGAGCTCAGAATATGTCCTAAGATTCTGCAACAAAGGATTTGAAGGATATTGGATGGTAGTTTTGAGGACACTTCTGCTTGTATGTAGGTGAAATCTAGTCTTTCTTCCAAGTTTTTTGTTCACAGTATTATGATAGAGTACAGTTAACAGAGGACTAACTGAGCTGCAAATTAGGTGTAGAATCTGGTAGGGATTCCACTGGGCTCTGGGCTTTGTTCAGTGAGTAAGTAAACTCTTTACTGACTGCAAATGTTAAGGGGAGACGGTGGCAGTCTTGCACTGATATTTTTGTAAATTCGTATCTTTGCCATTTTTGTTCAATCTCATTGAAATTTTGCACACTTATGTATAGAGATCTAATATGATTTTTTTAAATAGAATTTTTAAAAACAATCTAATGCAGTGAGATAATTTTGAATTTTTTATTGCATTACTATTTTAAGGTACACTTTTTCATAATTTTGAGGCAAATTTTTTTAATGGCAAAATAATCTACACTAAAAGGTGTACAATTAAGTGCAGTAACTTTTTGGTAAATTAATGCTATTACTTTCTGTGGCATTTTGGATTCGAACATTTTTTACAAGCAAACTTTTCAATATATTATCAACCACAAAACTGTGTATAATATCTCGATTAAAATTTTGTTCCACTTAAATATTACTTCAAAGTAAAAGAATAGGTGTGCCAAATTTCACTGCTATCCTTCCAGTAGTTTCTGATATTTGTGTTCCTGAAAGCAGAAAACTTTAAGTTGCAGAAAAATCATTATAAAGTTTGGATGAAATGTAAAAAAAAAGTCTATCATACCTTAGCTAAAACTGCCCATATCCATATTCCATTTCTTCTTCATCATCCTCTACAGCTCTCTTAGCTTTTCTGCTCCTTTGCCTAGCAGTTTTTTGTATGTCCTCGACTGAACTCTCCGCCTTCGCGATTCTTTGCTTATCGATGATCTGCAGTATCTGCTCAGTGAAGACTCCAGGAGTAAAGCCCAACTTGCTGAGGATGTGAAATCTTGCCACATTCCCATTGTTAAACACTACTGCAGCTTCCAAAGCAGAAATCTTCACCATCAAATTGGAAACAAACATAGTCTTTGGACATCTTTGTCAAATAAGAGCATTGAAACTTTCATTTGGGTTCTGTGTTTTCCCATGCAGACATTTTTCTAGCAGTTCTGGTGAAGTCAGTGCTCTAAAAGTTGGTTTAATGGCCATTGAAACCTCATAAGGATGGTTATTTTTATGGGTATAAGCATCCCCACTTTCCTTACATTTCAAAAATTTGCACCATTCATTAGAACAGAGGCCATGTTGAGGTGTAGTGTCTGTCGACAAGAAATGAAACCAAATGGTTCATACTACTTTCCTCATACTGTCCAAGCTTGTGAGGTTATTTTATTTTGCTTATTTTTTTCATAGTTCCACACAACTTCTTCTTGTTTTCTCGATTGACCTGTGTTCAGTTTTTCAAGGCCTATCCAATGTGCCAACTTATAACTAAATCTGCGGGGGGTGTGATAGGGAGGTTACCATGTGAGAGCATACAAAGAGAATGGAAGAACAAGACTGAAGCGGTTTTGATTAAGAAGGGTGTGAGACAGGAAGGAAGCAATGACTTTCAAATGGGATTAAAATTAGATAAGATTCACTGATGACATTGGACATTTATATCCGCAGCAAAAGAGGAGAACAATTAAGGGACATTCTGAGTGGAACAGATATTTTAATGAGAATGGAATATGGATTGAGAGAAAATCCATGAAAGGCAACATTAAAGAGAAGTGCCAAAAATGATAATAGCAATAAACTTAACAATGGAAAGTGAGAATGTGAATTAGACAAAGGTAAGGAATTCTCCCGGTCCGCCCTTCGTGGTCTAGCGGTAGCGTTCTCGCTTCCCGAGCACGGGGTCCCGGGTTCGATTCCCGGCGGGGTCAGGGATTTTTCCTGCCTCGAGGTGACTGGGTGTTGTTGTGTCGTCTTCATCATCATCATTCATCCCCATTACGGTCGGAGGAAGGCAACGGCAAACTACCTCGTAAGGCGGTGCGGGTCTCCCGCATCGTTCCCCTACGCTCTGTAAAGAAGCATGGGACTTCATTTCCATTTTCAAGGAATTCTCCCGCTTTGGAAGCAAAATAAGACATTGCAGATGAAACAAGCAGGACATACAAAGCCAACTAGCACAAGCAAAGAGGGTATTCTTGGCAATGAGAAGTCAGCTAGTATCAAATATCGGTCTCAGTCTGAGGAAGAAATTCTTGAGAATGTACTGTATATTTGGAGCACAGCATTGTACAATATCGAATCATGCATTGGTGGAAAACTGGAAAAGAAGAGAATCAAATTGTTTGAGATGTGGTGCTGTAGAAGGGTGCTGAAAATTAGGTGGACTGATAAGATAAGAAAGAGTAGATTCTTTGCAGAATTGGCAAAGAAAAGAGCATACAGAAAACACTGTCAAGGCGAAAAGACAGGATGACAGCACATGTGTATTTGAGGGAGCTGTAGAGAGTAAAAAACTGCAGGGGAAGACAGACATTAGAATACATCCAACAAGTTATTGAGGACTCAGGGTGCAAGTGCTACCCTGAGAAGAGGAGGTTGGCACAAGAGAGGAATTCGTGGCGGACTGCATTAAAACAGTCAGCAGACTGATGATTAAAAAAATTGAAGTGTTAGTGTTGCACACATTTTTTTCCAGCAATTACTCCAACTGCTGACGTGTAATGGTCAGTACTCCTCTTATGTGTACTCCCTCTGCTCGGAGTAGCACACGGAGCCTGCTGACCTTGTGGTGATTCTTGAGGTTGTAAATTAAGCCTATTGGCTGCAATACACCTACAACAGTACTGTAGCTTCTATGGACTCACAAAAGAATGAATCTTGTGATGACTTCTGCATGGAACTGCTCAAAGGAAACTATATTTCATCAAAGGGCTCACTGCACACGTGTACATTGTAAAACACAATAAAATTCATTGGAGCACAGAATGCAGTGCTTAGTATCACAACAAAACAATTGAATGTTGTTGCTGTTGTTGTGGTCTTCAGTCCTGAGACTGGTTTGATGCAGCTCTCCATGCTACTCTATCCTGTGCAAGCTTTTTCATCTCCAAGTACCTACTGCAACCTACATCCTTCTGAATCTGCTTAGTGTATTCATCTCTTGGTCTCCCCCTACGATTTTTACCCTCCACGCTGCCCTCCAATACTAAATTGGTGATCCCTTGATGCCTCAGAACATGTCCTACCAACCGATCCCTTCTTCTGGTCAAGTTGTGCCACAAACTTCTCTTCTCCCCAATCCTATTCAATACTTCCTCATTAGTTATGTGATCTACCCATCTAATCTTCAGCATTCTTCTGTAGCACCACATTTCGAAAGCTTCTATTCTCTTCTTGTCCAAACTATTTATCGTCCATGTTTCACTTCCATACATGGCTACACTCCATACGAATACTTTCAGAAATGACTTCCTGACACTTAAATCAATACTGGATGTTAACAAATTTCTCTTCTTCAGAAATGCTTACCTTGCCATTGCCACTCTACATTTTATATCCTCTCTACTTTGACCATCGTCAGTTATTTTGCTCCCCAAATACCAAAACTCCTTTACTACTTTAAGTGCCTCATTTCCTAATCTAATTCCCTCAGCATCACCCGACTTAATTAGACTACATTCCATTATCCTTGTTTTGCTTTTGTTGATGTTCATCTTATATCCTCCTTTCAAGACACTGTCCATTCCATTCAACTGCTCTTCCAAGTCCTTTGCTGTCTCTGACAGAATTACAATGTCATCGGCGAACCTCAAAGTTTTTATTTCTTCTCCATGAATTTTAATACCTACTCTGAATTTTTCTTTTGTTTCCTTTACTGCTTGCTCAATATACAGATTGAACAACATCGGGGAGAGGCTACAACCCTGTCTTACTCCCTTCCCAACCACTGCTTCCCTTTCATGTCCCTCGACTCTTATAACTGCCATCTGGTTTCTGTACAAATTGTAAATAGCCTTTCGCTCCCTGTATTTTACCCCTGCCACCTTTAGAATTTGAAAGAGAGTATTCCAGTCAACATTGTCAAAAGCTTTCTCTAAGTCTACAAATGCTAGAAACGTAGGTTTGCCTTTCCTTAATCTTTCTTCTAAGATAAGTCGTAAGGTCAGTATTGCCTCACGTGTTCCAGTGTTTCTACGGAATCCAAACTGATCTTCCCCGAGGTTGGCTTCTACTAGTTTTTCCATTCGTCTCTAAAAAATTCGTGTTAGTATTTTGCAGCTGTGACTTATTAAGCTGATAGTTCGGTAATTTTCACATCTGTCAACACCTGCTTTCTTTGGGATTGGAATTATTATATTCTTCTTGAAGTCTGAGGGTATTTCGCCTGTTTCATACATCTTGCTCACCAGATGGTAGAGTTTTGTCAGGACTGGCTCTCCCACGGCCGTCAGTAGTTCCAATGGAATATTGTCTACTCCGGGGGCCTTGTTTCGACTCAGGTCTTTCAGTGCTCTGTCAAACTCTTCACGCAGTATCGTATCTCCCATTTCATCTTCATCTACATCCTCCTCCATTTCCATAATATTGTCCTCAAGTACATCGCCCTTGTATAGACCCTCTATATACTCCTTCCACCTTTCTGCTTTCCCTTCTTTGCTTAGAACTGGGTTTCCATCTGAGCTCTTGATATTCATACAAGTCGTTCTCTTATCTCCAAAGGTCTCTTTAATTTTCCTGTAGGCGGAATCTGTCTTACCCCTAGTGAGATAGGCCTCTACATCCTTACATTTGTCATCTAGCCATCCCTGCTTAGCCATTTTGCACTTCCTGTCGATCTCATTTTTGAGACATTTGTATTCCTTTTTGCCTGTTTCACTTACTGCATTTTTATATTTTCTCCTTTCATCAATTAAATTCAATATTTCTTCTGTTACCCAAGGATTTCTACTAGCCGTCGTCTTTTTACCTACTTGATCCTCTGCTGCCTTCACTACTTCATCCCTTGCATCCTCATTGAATGTAAAAAAGCAGCTTCTACATCAGGAGTAGCTTTCATTACAATTTCTGTAATTTCAATCAAACTTCTTTCCGTTACTGAATTTGAATTCTACATGCTACACATATAAGGCCTACAAAATACCGTTTTTGTATTAAGTTAATACTTAACAGTACATATCACATGATTGTCATCAGTGCTTATTGCTGATGAGTGTCCACTATGTCCTAAGACTCTCATTCTTTTCTGCGACAAAGATGTCTCCCATCAATAATTTTTGATAATACCACAAGGTAGATTTGTATACCTGCGAGATTTAAAGTTCATAAAAATATGTTGGTGGGAAAGTATATTGTCATCAACTAGTCACTGAAGATATATGAAATTTCAAGAATCTTTAGAAACAAAAAATGGATTGTGGCAGTTCTTATTTCCTTGCTTGTTAAGTACACATCATTGTACATGAATATGGGTCAACTGAAACTATTGATACCATATGTCAGCATTATCTCGGGATATGCTGATGATATGGTGTGTAGCATCATACATGCACAAAGGAAAAGAACCGCTCACTGACAGTTTTTTTTCTTCTTTTGCAAGACATGGATTACATTGAAAGTTGAAAATTGTGTTGTGACTCTTCAAAGCCGACTATTGTGAATACAAAAACCTTGTGGTGGCATAGTGATCTGTAGTGTAGCCTGATGCATAAGTTAGTCTGCAAAGTGGCAGTTTGGTTGTGAGTTGGTAAAGTGGTATCGAAGGCTTCGGTTAATAACACCACAGTAGGTGTACTGCTAAGTGCAACATAATCACAAATGTGTGTCATAAATTTGAAACATTTCGATCGTGAGGTAGCTGTGAGCCTAATAATCACATAGAGAATAGTCAAATGTACCTGACGTTTGGGAAATGACATGTTTAATTTAAGTAAAGTAGAAAATATGCAGTTCTTTACTTACATCATTCAGCTCACTGCGACTCTTCTATAGCTGATTTTACTTTCCTATGTTTTACATTAAACTGGTTCGAAAACCATACATTTTTGAATAAAATTCTTTAGAAGTGGTATTGTGTCCCACAAGGCACAGTGTATTTTAAAATTCTTAACAAAGCTTGATGGCAGAAAAATAATATTAGAGCTGTCACACAAAAACATTGCATCCTTCATAAAGGGAAGGCTTGATGAGAGATGCTTATGACATTTATAAATAAAAACAGCATCCTATGTAATGAACAACATGGATTCAGAAATAAGAGGTCAATGACAACTGCTGTCTATGAGTGCATCAATTCCATCCTAAACCCGATGGACAAAAACCAGGAAACACTAGGAGTAATTAGTTACTTGTCAAAAGCTTTTGACATGGTAGACCATAAAATTCTGCTATCAAAGCTTGAAAGATATGGAATTCGAGGTCTGACCAACAAGTGGATCAGTTCCTTCCTGACTAATCGTAAGCAGGCAGTGTGCATCAAGCACACAAATATTCAACTAAAAACTGTATATAATCACTTATCTGACTATAAACAAATTAAATGTGGTGTACCCAAAGGATCAGTAATGGGACCCCTCCTGTTTCTTCTGTACATAAATGATCTAAGCTTAAATGTTGATGCACACAAAACAATCATATTTACAGATGACACCACGATTCTACTAAAAGGAGGCGAAAATGAACAGTTACAGCTGACAGTAAACGTGGTCACAAAACAACTTAGCAGCTGGGCACAGGGTAATCAGCTTGTAATAAACAGTAAAAAAAACCATTGCTCTAAAATTCCGCAATGTGCCTAACAAGGACATGTTTATCCCATCAGTTTCTATCAATGACAAACCAGTTGGTAACAATACTGAAATCAAATTCTTAGGACTTTGGCTGCAGAGTAACATCAGATGGAATAAGCATATTGAATATCTCAATGCAGAACTGAGCAAAACATGTTACCTTCTTTGTTCATTAAAATCACGCTGTAGTGAGAAAACAGTATTGAATACATATCATGCATACTTTCATTCTCATCTTAGATATGGGGTCACCTTCTGGAGAAACTCTAAAACAGCTAATAGCACTTTTAAACTACAAAAAGGGCCATTAGAATCTTGTTTGCGTGCAAGACTAGAGACTCTTGTAAACCCCTGTTTAAGAAATCTGGTATTCCTCCATTACCATGTGTATACATTATGGAAACCCTTTTGTTCTTTAAATTAAATGTTACAGGTAAGGACTGGAGACTGCAAAAAAACAGTGATATACATGATCACTTTACCAGACAAAACAGAAACTTACATATGACTCAAATCAGCACAGCATTGTGCCAAAAAGGTACTTTTCACATGGGAGTTAAGCTTTATAACAAACTTCCTGAAAACATAAAAGCTATCACAAAGGTCAATACATTTGGAAAATCTCTAAAGACATATTTACAGCATCACTGCTTTTACTCCATTGAAGAATATTTGAATTTATGAAAAGTGTTATATAAATACTTACGTGTAAAGTGTATTATTGTAACCATAAATATGTATGCCTTGAAATGACTTTCGGCCTGTATATTTATAACTTCACTTGTCCAATGTCTTATGCATAAGCTGCTATGTAGACAACAGGACCAATAAAAAATACAATACAATACAATACAGTGTTTTTCCAAGCTGCTGAAGCACATTAAGTTACACTCAATGAAAAAGGATACTGGTACAGTGATAAGAGAAGCAGTAAGCTGTGAGGAGCAGCTCTTCAATGTATCAAGTTTTCTAGCTATTAACAGAACTTAGCAAGATCTCTAATTCAGGTATTGTGTAAAATTATTCCTGAAATCTGCGGCATTAGTTACAGGTGTACAGGAAATGCATCATGGTAAAGCAACAATTATCAATGGCACCTGGATTCAATGGTCAATGGAAACCATCCCGTCAAAGACAGATAACATATATCCACAGGACATGTGGCCTGCAGCTCACAAAGTGTCATAATGATTCTCCATTGGCAAAAGATTCCAGAATAGTCACCCAATTTAGATCTCTGTGAGGGGACTATGAATGGAGAAGTGACCATGAGGAAAAGATTGGACAACCTACAAAAGGATAATGTTTCTACAAGTTGGGGCAGGGAAT
Source organism: Schistocerca americana (assembly GCF_021461395.2). Classification (NCBI taxonomy): domain Eukaryota; kingdom Metazoa; phylum Arthropoda; class Insecta; order Orthoptera; family Acrididae; genus Schistocerca; species Schistocerca americana. The sequence continues at coordinate 193,900,897 of NC_060128.1, forward strand.
CTCAGAAGTTTGAATGTGGTAGGGAAGCTTGAAAATATGAAAAGATAAAAGCCAAGGCTCAAAATAACTATCGTAGGTTCAGTTAAGTGAAATGGAAAGAAGAAAAGAGTTTCTTGTCAGATGAGCATAGGGTAATATCAACAGCAGCAGAAAATGGAATAATGAGAGTAGGATTCATTATGAATAGGAAAGTAGGACAGAGAATGAGTTACTATGGACAGTTCAGTTATAGGGTTATTCTCATCAGAATCGACAGCAGACCAACAACAACAACAATATTTTAGGTATACATGCTGATGTTGCAAGCAGAAGATGATGAGATAGAGAAAGTATATGAGGATATTGAATGGATAATTCAGTATGTAAAGGGAGATGAAAATCAATAGTCATGGGAGACTGGAATGCAGTTGTAGGTGAAGGAGCAGAATAACAGGTTATGGAAGAAAATGGGCTTGGTAATAGGAATGAGAGAGGAGAAAGACTAATTGAGTTCTGACATAAATTTCAGATGGTAACAGTGAACATTCTGCTCAAGAATCACAAGAGAAGGAGATACACTTAGTAAAGGCTGGGTGATACAGGAATCTTTCAGTTATATTACATCATGGTCAAGCAAAGATTCCAGAATCAGATATTGGACTGTAACGTACCTGGGGGCAGATATACACTCAAATCACAATTTGGTGATGATGAAGAGTAGGCTGAAGTTTACGAGACCAGTCAGGAAGAATCAGTGCACAAAGAAGTAGGATATGAAAGTACTAAGGAATGAAGAGATACGCTTGAAGTTGTCTGAGGCTATACATACTGTGATAATGAATAGCTCAGTTGGCAGCTCAGTTGAGGAGAAATGGACATCTCTAAAATGGGCAGTCACAGAAGTTAGAGAGAAAAACATGGGTGCAAGGAAGATAACTGCAAAGAAAACATGGGTAACAGAAGAAATAGTTCATGGGAATTCCACTGTTAAATGTAGAGGACAAAGTGAGTAGGTGGAAAGAGTACATTGAGAGTCTCTATGGGAGGAGGACTTACCTGGTGATGTGATAGAAGAAGAAACAAAAATAAATAGGGAAGAGAGTGGAGATGCAGTTTTAGAATCAGACTTTAGAAGTGCTTTGAATTACTTACAATCAGATGAGACAGAAGGGATTGGTAACATTCCATCAGAATTTCTAAATAATTGGGGGGAGTGACAACAAAATGATTACTGACACTGGTGTATAGAATGTATGAGTATGGCAGTATACCATCAGACTTTCAGAAAAATGGATCCATACAATTCCCGAGAATGCAAGAGCTGACAAATGTGAGAAGTATCACTCAAACAGCTGAAAAGCTTATGCATCCAAGAATAATGTGCAGAATACTGGAGAATAACATTGAGGAACTGTTAGATGATGATCAGTTTGGCTTTAGCAAAGGTAAAGGCACCAGAGAGGCAAGTCTGATGTTGCAGTTGATAATGGAAGCAAGACTGAAGAAAAATCAAGACACATTCATAGGATCTGTTGACCTGGAAAATGTGTTTGGCAAAGTAAAATGGTACTAGACATTTGAAATCCTGAGGAAAACGGGGGTAAGCTCTATGGAAAGATGGGTAACATACTATATTTGCAAGAACCAGAAGGGAACAACAGCACTGGAAGACTAAAAACAAAGTGCTCAGATTGAAAAGGGTGTAGGACAGGGTTGCAGTCTTTTGCCCTGTTCAATCTATATACTGAAGAAGTGTTTACGTAAATAAAAGAAAGTTTTAAGAATGGGATAAAAATTCAAAGTGAAAGGATATAAATGTTAAGATCCACTGTGACACTGCTATTCTCAGTGAAAGTGAAGAAGAATTACAGGATCTGTTGAATGGAATGAATTGTCTAATGAGTACAGAATATGGATTGAGAGTAAGCCGAGAAAGACAAAAGTAATAAGAAGCAGCAGAAATGAGAACACCAAGAAACTTAACATAGGAATAGGTTATCACAAAGTAGATGAAGTTAAGGTATTCTGCTACCTAGGCAGCAAAATAACCCATGATGAATGGAGCAAGGAGGACCAGCACTGGCAAAAAGGACATTCCTGGCTAAGAGTAGTCTGCTAGTATCAAACATAAGTCTTGGTATGAGGAAGAAATTTCTGACAAGGTACATTTGGAGTATAGCACTGTACGACACTGACACGCAGAATGTGGGAAAACCAGAATGCAAGAGAATAGAGGCATCTGAGACTTGGTGCTACCAAAGAATGTTGAAAATTAGATGGACTGCTAAGGCAAGAAATGAGGAAGTTTTCTACAGAATCAACGAAGGAAGGAATATATCAAAAACACTGACAAGAAAAAGGGACAGTATGACAGTACAGGTGTTAAGTTATCAGTGAAAACTTTCAGGGCAGTAGAGGGTGCTACAGAGGGTAAAAACTGTAGAGGAAGACAGAGATTGGGACACATCCAGCAAATAATTGAAATGTAGACTGTAAGTGCCTCTCTGATATGAAAAGGTTGGCACAGGAAATTAATTCATTGTTGGCTGCATCAGTATTTATTTTCGTATGTCGCATGAATGATGTTTCCTATAATTTTAAGATCTGGGAACTCATTTTAGATCAGAAGAAGAAAGATTAGAAATGGTGATGAGTAAACATTTTGAACAATAAAAAGACAGATTATCAGCTGTGTAAGTTAAAATATTAAAGGTTGATTTGATGAGTAATTAAAATATAAAAACAGATGTGTGGGTGGATGTTTGAAGGAAGGACTGGTGAAGGGTGAAATGGGAGGGAGTGCTCTGAATCGACATTGAGACTTAGGTATTGGGTGGAGAGGACTGGAAAGGAATATTGCCCTGACAATGGGATGGTGGTAGGGATCTATTAGATCTGGTAGGATGGGCATACATATATTTCAGGGTGGATTTCGTGGTTGGGAAAGGAAGGCAGTTAAAGTTTCATTGGGACAAGATGTGGAGGTGAGGTGCGGAGATGGTGATGGAGGGGGGGGGGGGGGGGGGGGAAATGTGGAGATAGAGGTACAGCAGAGTAGCACAGTCAGTGAATTGGGGGAGGGATGGAGTGCTAGGGGTTGGGTAGTGTCGAGTTTATGGTATGGGGGTCTTCATGATGAAGGAGTAGTCTGGGGAATTTTTAAGTTGGCAGAGAATGCAGGGGGGGTGGGGGTAAGTGGAGCCCAAATACCGGGCGGAGCACATGGCATTCGAGGATCTGTTGGGCATGATAAAAGTAAAAGGAGAGAGGAGCGGGAGTCCATGCCAGATTTGCATAACAGTGCAGAGAGTAGTGTTACATGCCTTTTTTATACACATCACGAGAGGTAATGTAGCTGCGCTCCTTTCAAAAATATATCTTGCCTTTCTCAAAGGCATCAATAAATGTATCAGTTATCAAGGTACAATCGTGATTATGGCAGCTATTCTAACAGACAAATTAAAGCAGGAGCTCTTTACATGTTCATCTGGTTTATTCATTGCAAACTTGGAGACTGTTGCTGCCTTTTTTTTCCTTGAAAAGTGAGAACCTACTACTGGTATGTAGTACGAAAAGTACTTCAGAAGCTCCCCCAATGCTAAATAAGTGTGTTGGTTGGATGAAGTACATTATAATTTTTGCGAAAAATTACAGTTCACTGTTAATACATGCTACCTTCGCTCTTGAAAGTAACTGAAACAACGAGAAAAAAAACACAGGCACGGATATGCCTGTACCAGTACCATAATAAATTTCGTCGGCATAAGTGCTTTCTTTGAAGACGTTCTTGTTTGGAAAAGTTGTCGCTTAAAATTACTAGCTTGTAAATTTTCTTTTAGACCCTACAGGCGACTGACAGTGAGACTAAGTCATCTGTTAATTCTTTCTCTTATGGATCAGTCTTTTTTCGTGTTTTTTCTAACAACGAGTGGGAGTTTGTTTTTGCCGTATAAATCATTCTCATTTTCCGTGTTTCATGGTAAATTAGTAAATTATTGACAATGATAAGTCGCAGAAGCTATCTGAAACGTGAAGCTAAACAATAACATTTTTATTCATGACTGGTCGAGAAACAGCATTGTCGTATTTGGAAATTAATCTCTTTACGCGCAGCTGAGGACGTTCCTCACTACACCAAAATGATAAAGGACAGTCAACATTCGTGTACTGTGTCATATGTCTCCTGATACATTTAACCGCCGATTACCCATGACCGGTATCTGAACTTTTGTTGGACGCTTGTCACGACAGCGCTGCACAAGACATGATGTGTTCGACGAAATGGTGTGGGGGATCGGCCGGTCAATAAATTCGTGCGTGTGTTGGCCCTTCAAGAGCAAAACAGATGCTTGGCAGAAATAAAATCTAACATGCCAGTTTTCCAGTTCATATTGGGGTCACGATCTGTGTCAAGGTAGTGTCAACAACTACTTTTATTCCGAGCATATATGTTGGCACGTTTCTTGTAGTGGTTGTTTTCGCAGCAGCTGTATATAAATTGCAGTTGTTTCAAAGAAAATGCATTTTTTGCATGCTGTACATCGAAATTTGTATTTTTCGCCTTTTTTGCAAGGCATCTTCAGTGGGTGTCCTGATATATTACATGATTTTTCCATTTTTTACGTCTGGGTGCATAAATAAAAATTTCGATGTGCAGCATGCAAAAAATGCAATTTCTTTGAAACAATTACAATTGATAAATGTTGGCACTGCGTCAGTCCCCTAGCCAATGGGAGGACTGTTTTCGGCAGCCAATGAGAGACGTGGAACGAGCGAAACGTTCGAAGCGCTAGAATTGAAATTGTTCGACGTTTTACGGAGGTTAATCTTCCTTTGAATTTTCAGCACAGCAGATTCGACATTTCTCTTAATTACTTGTTTTGAATAGAGGTTGTTGTGAAATATAGGTTTGTAATGTAACTCAAGGTTCTAATAACTGAATTGCTTTTCTGGTTAGTCATAATTATAGTTTAGACGCGGCTATTTAAAGTTTCGTTGTTACAGCTATTGCAGTATATAAAGTTTATCTGTGCTTAGTAGATTATATGTGTTAGGGAGAAAATACATCGCATCGACGTTGTAAAACAAAGCTGTAGCCAACTTTTAGCATGTAGTTTTAGGAAAATATCAGTAGATTTGTGCAGTTGCCGGTACTATTTATACTATAGTTTAGTATAACGCCAGTATCCACAAAATTACTAGTTGAATACCATCAGATTACTTCATTTTATCACGACTGTGTAGTAGCTGTGAACTAACCTAACCTTCGTTTCTGTGACAAGAGAATTTACATCTGTCTTAAAATCTTCACCAATAAATAATATTCATATTCTCTCGTAAAATAAATTTCATTGTGATGCGAATAGTACTTAAACTTGAAAAGCTTCTCTTAAATTATGTAACTAATTTTCCCCAAAATAATTCTTATTTTCAAACAGTTTTGCACAAATCCCGTGTGCATTATCTTCCTTTAAAATAGCGTTCTAACCAATTACCATGAGTGTTACAATAAACAAGTGTGCAAATTGTTGCAGGAGGATGGAGGCTCCAATCTTCATATAGCCATTGTGATTCAGGTTTTCCATGGTTTCTCTCATTTACTTCAGGATTTCAGGTGGTTACTACTGCAAGGCCACAGCCAAGTACCTGTTGCATCCTTGCCATACTGTACTGTAAGTATGCAAATGTCTGTATATGTGTACTACTTTATTTTTGTTTTTCTTAAATTGTAATACCGTGTTATGTCCAATATCCTTGTAAAATTGATACACAGATGACTACTACTACTACTACTACTACTACTATTTCTTCTTCTTCTTCTTCTTCTTCTTCTTCTATTACTACTACTATTACTCCTACAGAATCATCATAAATGGCAGCAAGTGTGAGGAATGTAAGCATTTTCTTTTTTTCTTACTTTTTTTTCCTCCGCTTGGGATGTTGTAATGCAATATACATGACAAACCATTAATTGTCACTTCTAGAAACACAGTGACTGTCTCTTCTGTGGCAAAGTGTTCGAAAAACAAGCAGCTTGTCTTGAAACTAGGTGCCAATTTGATAGTAGTGCAAGAAGAGTTGGCAATTTTGAGAGCTGCGGTCTGCAGTTGTAATATTATGGTTAGACTAGAACACTGGATCACCGTCAAGCCTTCTAAATCTGTACAAAGATCAAGGTGATGCTCCAAATCTATTTGTTTCATTCTACTTGTCTCTGATAGCTTCATTGCTTTGGAGACTGATTTAGGTACATGTTCCATGGAGCATTTGTATAATTAATCATTATAATGTGGAATAAGACATTCTACATTCTCGTTACAAGTTCACATTAAGTAAAGAATCTTTTTCTGTTTATTTTAAAATGCAACTTTTCTCTCTGTCTGATATTTTACATCATAGGTAAAGTGACCAAAAATTTTGGTGGCATCATTATGCACAGTTTTTTGTGCTAAGAACAACCGTTAGGCAGAGTAATGAATGTAATTATGTAATTTTGTCTTCTGATATTGTGATTATGTATATCACACTGTAAATATGTATATTATTATGCCTATCCAACGGCAGTGGACTAGTTACAACAAACTTCTTGAGGGAATAAATAGACTTTCAGGCAGTAGTCAAAATACCTAATCCCTTAAACAGATGTTGATCATGGGTGAACACATATTATTCTTGCAGGCACATTTTTGAGCAAATATGAGTTACCCTAGAACATTATCCCATATGATCTTACTGAATGAAAATACACAAAATATATCAATGTGCTGATTCATCTGGCTCCAAGATTTGCAATGATTTGAAGTGCAAATGCAGGTGAACTAAGTTCTTTTAAGAGTTCCAAAATGTGTTTTTTTCCAGCTTAAATTGATTATTGATACATGGACCCCTAAAACTTTGAAGTTTCCAGCCTAGCTATTGTTTCCTCCCCATGTGAGGGCAAAAGCATTCAGAGAACCCAAGAAGTTTCAAGCAGTCGGTGTGGGAAGAAAACTTTTATGAAGACCATAAAGATCTTATTGCTGGCTAATAGCCACAAAAGGGGGAATATCAGAACTAGCTCAAAACTTTTTGGGAAATGATTACCATGTTACAATAGCATTTTTTAAGTAAAATCAAGGCCCAGTGGTGTCATGTGCAATTTAAGCTCTTTGGAGAAGGTTCTTGAAAAAACTCATACATGGGGGGCTCATTGATTCCTCATATCCACACGTAAGACAATTAGAGGATAAATGTAAATCCAGTTCCATTCATTTCTTCATCATGTTTCGTAGAGCCATCAAGAACGATAGCCTTCAGGGATGTGAAATGATCTAAGATAAAAATTAATTAAGAAAAGACATGGAAATTGTGGAAACCTTATCCTTATACTGCTTTAACTCTAAATTATCACTACACTGTGTAACACTTTCCTTGTTTATCATTTAAATTTAAGGAAATCTGCTTCTCTGAACAAAAGGATGGTGCCATCTCAATCGTGTCATATTGCTGCTGCTTATTGATATTGATAGCTTAATATTTACTTTATTAGAATGGTATATTTCAAAGGAAATATGTACCTAAAGCTTTATATACTGAGTTCTATTTAGAGTACATAACTGCTTGTTATGCAGTTTTTAGTCACACTTTGATACTTGCTTTATAGGCAACAACTTATCATTTCCCAGTGTTAGGGCATTCATGTAATTTGTAGAAAGTTTGGTAATTTGGTATGCTTTTTAATTTTCTTTTGAATTGGTAGATACTCAGAGTTTCTTTCTTTATGTTGTGTGGAAACTTGTTGAATATCTTGCCACCAGAGCAGAGGACTCCATTCACAACCCTAAACTACAGGGTGAAGTCTACATGAAAATCATTGTTTCTTAATTCTATTTTGAATGTGAAAGTCACAGTTCAGCTGATGATAATGGTGGTGGTGGTGGTGGTGGTGGTGATCTTTAAAAGCTCCACTCGTAGATGTCTCAGGGATGAAACACCCTGATATGGTGGTGACCAATCAGTCAAAACACTGTGACCCTGCTGTCAAATGATTAAGGGTGGACATGTAATGGGAGTTAGAGATAACTAAAGATAAAAGATCAGGAAAATCACAGTAATAATGTGTGCTGCAATTCAGATTTACATTTTATGTAATTTATTTAATTAGAAAGATACAGAATCCTACTGAATGGTGGTCCTTAATGAAATAAAAATGTGGCCCCATCAAGTAAGGATGTGGTATTTTCAACCTAACTAACTGCACACGAGTGATGGTAATCTCCACTTAATATGCTCAAATTGCTAAGTGCATTTATACATCAGATCTTCTAACCCCACAATCAGAAGCAGACTTTAGCTGATGGGGCACGTGAATGCTTTTTATTATATATGGATTTTAGAATCCATATATAATGAAATGCAATCACATGCTCCATCAGCTAAAGATACAGTCTCAAGTCTCTGTTCTCAATCTATCACCTGGCTCCATTCCACATCACGAAAAATACAAGTTTCTGATGGTTATAATTAAACATTGTCTCTCATGTCAGAAAAACCAAACCAGTCCTCTCTATCTGATAGCTGTAACATAACCATTCCTTGCATTTTCCAGCAGCTCCCAAGAGTAAATCACCCACCACCCTGCCACCGCAGCCACCAAACACCTCATCAGGTGAGTTAGTGAAACTGTTAGGTTGGAGGAATCAAATGAAGTGTTGTTGGAGGAAGATGAAAAGGATGAGGTAAATAATTATATTTTATGTTTACATGGTAAAGCTATGAAGAGTAATGTGATAGAAGAAAGGATGAGTACATTACATTCTGTCAAGAGGATCAAATTGGGCTTCAAATGACAAAAGTCGAATTACATGGGAGTACAAAAGATATAGACAATTACACAAAAGAGGAATGGTGATTATGTAGTCAAAATTACAGACATCATACAGGTATATGGAATTTTCAAAAGGCCAAGATAGGTAGGGAAACTGATCAGATAATCGGAAGTGAAGGAATTACTTGATGAATTAATGAAACCAGATAACTAGGCTCAAGACTGTTTGACAGACAAGATGTATGCACTGGAAGGACAGAGACATAGAAAATGATGTGTGAAAGGAAAAATGTTTGGGGAAGATCATAGAAATCAATAATTGTGATCGGAAAATACATGAACTTATCGGTTATGAGAGCAAGGTGTCAGCAATTTTAGAGAATGTGTTAAATAGGCAAAAAACCAAGAAATTGGTAATTGCTACTGTCACTGGTGTAAAAATTAGATTTGCAACAAGTGGGTTCAGAAAGTCAGTAATAGAAGAAATGTTAGTAGAACTGCAAAGTCATTGATTTCATTTCAGAATGAGTTGCTTAATACTGAAAGAGTTAATAAGATGTTGTGTTGGGCATTGATTTTATGATGAAGTCTAGGACAGTGCTAAGTTATACGAAAAAAAATGGTTAAAATTTGAGAAAAAGCTAGAAAAGCAAAAATAAAATTTAATGGGATGCTTGGTGGCAAACAACAAACAACACATTTGTATATTACAATTACCCCAGACTGCACCACAGAGGAGCTGTTTTACTCACCATAACTGTACATAATGGATATACAATTATGCATAAAATTATTAATTATTACATGTTAATATAAAAATATTAATGGGATATTTGTGTCTCGTGTTATGGTGACCTTCATAGAGCTCAAAGGAATATAAATAATAATGAGGAACTTACAATTTTGCACCAGGAGGTATAACAAATAGTTGGCGGAATTTGAGGTATGTGGAGGTTGGGAAAGGGCAAGAGGTCAATCAGTTCAAGTAGCAATAATTACAAGCTAATGTAATTAAATTGTTTTTGTATGTGTATAACTGTAATTGTCATTTTGTTAGGATTAAAATGTATCAAGGGATATAAATGTTAACTTAAAATAAATGAACATTCAGTTCTACCAAAGCATTAGGCAGTTTGCACTGGCTCCTACAATGTTTACCAGTTCTGCTGGGAATGGTGTGCACAGCATAAACTTTGGGAATTCATTCGGACTTAGTATTCTGGGAACTGTTTAATGAAACAATTTTGACAAATTCTACATCATCTTTGCTGATGGTGGGTGCAGAGTGACACATGCATGGTTGCAGTACTTAAGTGTTGGGTACCAGACTCAGCACCATGAGAAGTGCAAATGGAAAGAGTGGGGAGAGCAACGCCAGGTGCTGTGACCGATTGACTATTATGAAAATGAAGTGCTATGATGAAACATGTGAAATGGGCTGGTATAAATTATTCAAATAAGTGACAGTTGACAGTTAACAATAATTCACACAACTGAACACCATTGCATAAGAAACCTTTCATGATAGTATTTAAAATTACTACTTCTTTGTGAAAAGTATGCAAATTCACTTAATTTTAAATCTATAGAATAGTGTATTTATTTATTTATTTATTTATTTATTTATTTCTTGTTCCGTAGATCCAGTTAGTGAGTCAATCACAAGGATACGGAACGTGTCAAATTGTACAGGTTTCAATTTAAACTTACAATAAATACAAGGGCAATTCAATGGCAAATTGTACATATTTTAAGTAAGACATACTATAAATACAGTAACAGATACAATGTCAGCTAGATAACATAACAACCATTTAACAGAAAAAGGAGTTTCAAATAAAGGTTAAAGATAAGAGCACAAAGTTAAATCAGATATTAGGCCTACAAGAGTAAATACATATACAGCCAATCTGTTGTTACAAAAAGTGTGCTAATGCCCAAATGCACAATAAGATCAATTGAACTACTTCTAGACACAATAAGTTTAGTGATGGTATACATTTTCTTTCAGATATTCATCCACAGTATAATAAGATTTCTCTGTCAGGTATAAGTACTGTATCATTCTACAGTTAGTAGTACTGCTTCATTCACCTCTGACACTACTGGTCAGACACAGATAGAAATTATGCTACCATCAGTGGTATGCTAGGTGGCACTGAATGTGTCATTTCATAAATCAAATGTAGCATTGAGTGGAGATACTGTAACGTGACGAGCCTAGAGAGAGAACATTACACTGCCATTAAAAGTTATTTCTTAAAACTGGGGAATTAAGTAAATGTTTCACTGCTGCCATAAGGCCCTTAAGCATAAACAATAAAAGACACTCCTTAACAAGTGTTGTATGAAAGGCCAGAGCAGCAAAGGAGCAAACCATTAGTTCAAACTGCTGAAGGACGTCAAGGACAGTTCCCTTTTGGGAAATGCATTCAACACAGCATTACTATAGGAAACAGTTGATGCTGCTGTGCATATGGATGTAGCCTGGCAAATGGTAATGGGTTCCACTGAGCTCAGCATGGTGAGGGCCTATTGACAAAGAATATATTAGCAGGAGTGAGCAGGTAGCTTTAAGCATTAATCACTTACATGTAAAAGACAAGAGGACAGCTACATATGCCCAAAGTAATGTTGTTTGGAAATGCCTAAGCCCTGAATAGAACAAAAACCCTATTAACTTAGAATTAGACAAGAAATATTGATGCAGTAAGCCAAACAGTTATATGTCTGTTGAAGGAATGCAATCCTATGTACACCAGCACCATCTTCAACTACAAGTGTAACTAGGCATTTACACTGTAGGCATTTACACATTATAATTAACAAAAACAGCAGCTTTACAAGGTAAACATAATATCGGACAATGGCATTCCACAGTAGTCATCATGAGTGGCAACACAAATTATGTTATTATCATTTAATATGCTATGATTATAAGTGTTAACATTAATTGTGTCATACCAGAATTTACTCCACACATACACATAAAAGATGCTGTACATTATTAATAACAGATTAATTTAAATATTGATTTTGTGAATGAATGGTATTTGAATGAAAGTGCAATAAACACACATTCTTGTCTATGAAAAGCTTAGACATGTAATTAAAGGAATAGTAATTAGTATCCGTATACATGGTACCAAGTAAGGTTTAATGTAAAATGTGTAAGTTAATTGTAGAATTATTATTGCAGTTAAGGGTCCAATACCATTTACATTTACACCTACACCTACATTTACATTTCCAGGGCATTTTCGTTCTATTTCATCCACACACAATCTGTCAAAGTTTGTAAAAGTGCATTATCTGGTAGTGAGCTACTCCATTTATGCTTAAATATTTCTAACTAAACTAGAGTACTCCTTGGGAATTAAAGGGATTCTCCATTTCCATCAAATTAGGACCTGTTCTCCACCCCTCTCGGGTCTGACCCCTGATATTCACATCAGATATTCCATGGACATATTTTCAATTTCACAATCTTTTAATAAGAACTCATCATATACTTCTGTTGGGCTAATTTTTCTCTCCTTGTAATAAGCACTTTCATCACCTTAATCTATTTATTGTTCCACAATTACAGTGATAGTGATTTTGAAATTTTCCAGTATGATCTCCTATCATAAAACTGTATTCTACTTCCTCCTTTATGTACTACTCAGTACTAATTTCATAATCCCGCTCAATAGTTTCCTCATAATTTCTTGCTGGTCTGTGGGTCTGACTTAGAACCTCTCATTGACATTTTATCATCATATAAAACAATTAGCCCACTATCCACTACAGAAATGAATGCTTTAATTCTCTCTTCTGACACATCTAATCCAGCAGTATTACAATCCTCACCCACTACTGTATTCTCTGAAATCTCCTCCTCACTTTTCACGATGAATGAATTACATCTGTTGTCGACATAAATTCAACCTTCTCTACATACATCAATACTACATGTGAAATTCTATTAGTGTCACCTTGAACATTCACCAGTATGTTCACTGAATTACACCTGACATCACAATGATTACTGCTGCTGCATTTTATATGGATTGAGACAAGATTCCATTCAGTCTCTGCCAAGGTTGTATCTGCTTCTGGTCATATAACTGGTAGTGATTTTGTTTTACAAAGTCTTTTACCATTAGCCTCTTCCTCCCTTGAATCAAAAAATATTTTACTCCCATTTTATTGTCATTTGATATATGTTTCCCATGTATTTTTCTTCCCTTGTTGTTACTCTGCTTCTGATTTTTCCCTACTTTATTGCCCTCCTTTACCATCTCCATTTCCATGATTTCAACCTCGCTTTCTAACTCACTATATATTTTCGGATTCGCTACCCATCTTTCTCTTTTGCATTCTGGCTTAGATCTATATCTCTGGACCTGAGATTCAGAGAAATTTAGTTTTCTGCTCTCCTGTTGTGGTTCTGCTGTCCTTGCATTGTTGGTCATTCAAAACTTTGTTCCTTTTCATGATGTCTAAAATTTTCTTCATCATTATTCCCCCTTTCTTAATTAGTTCCATAAATAATGCTGTTTCTGTGAAATACATAGGACCAATTCATTTTGTCCTAATTAAAATTTACATTGTGGTTCCCATTCCCGTGCCTGCAGTTGAAACTCTGCAGTTTCCAGTTTCACTACAAATTGCCTACTTTGTTTGTTGGGCTGTGTATTAGATCCCATTGCATCTATTCTGGAAATTGTCACTTGACTATTGTAATTTCAGTTAGCACACCCAGCAGTCAGGTTTTGTGCATCAGTTTCGCCACTTCACATACACAAAACTTTCTAATTTTTGTATTCCTGTGTCTGTAAACTGGCTCATCCAAGAACTTGTTCGGAAGTTTCATCCATTGTGATTCATTCCAGACTTTATTTACAAAACATTTTTCAGGTGCCTCATAACTGATAAACAAGTCATTCATCAATTCTCCCACTGTTGCACATTTCCTTCTGTCATTCCACTAGTTTTATTTATCACGCATGAGACATTCCTGGTGTGCAGCTGTCTTTAAATGCTGCAAGAAAATCTATCAGATGGTACTTTCCATTGTTTGGAAAGCATATTGAAGATCCTGGTCCACCACATGGTACATTTATTATAGTGGCGACCTGATCAGTCGCTAACACATCTACATTCAAGCTCATCTCCAAACCCAACTGAGTTTTTCCAAAGACCATTTTGCAATGTACAGTTCTCTTAGGCATATTGTAAAGTACATCTCATGTTTCCCCCAAAAGTGCATTCTGCTTCAGCAAACAATTATTAACACCACCCCTAAATTAGTAATGCATCTTTTCCACTTTTAGCCTCATTGACTTTTTAACATCATTTATTTTCTCATGTGGCATGCTGGTTCTGATTTGAGCTAACTTCCTCTCAATTATACCATTTATATCCACTTTAATTAGCTTCATCTGTCTTTGAATGTAGTTGGTTTTTACAATTGAAATTTCATTTATTAGATCAGTCTGTATTTTCCCCATGCAAAACTGTAGAACCTTGTTATTTCCTTCCATTAATTCATAAAGTAATTCCGCCACACCTGGTTCTCTTATCAATTTCACTCCTTATCTTAGCCTTTTCAAACTCTGACATACCCTTCTGATGTCTGTAATTCTGACTACATAAACACCATTCATCTTTAGTATACCTGTCCAGATCTTTTGTACTACAATCTATTTTGACTTCGTCATTCAAAGTCTAATACAGTGCTCTTGACAGAGTTTAATGTACTCATCTTTTCTTCCATTGTATTACTCTCAGTATCTTTACCATCTACACATATAATTTAATTATTTACCTCACGTTTTTCATCCTCCTCCAAAAACAATTCATCTGATTCCTCTGACTTAACAGCTCCACTATCTCAGCAGATAAGGAAAACATCACATCACCTTCACCAACATTTTGTGGCTATAAATCCCTGTGAATGTTTAAATATTTGTAGCTCCAACACAGTACTCCTTTGCAATTAATGGGACCCTCCATTTCTATACAACTAGGACCTGTTCTCAGTCCTTGTTCTGAGGCCTGACCCCCGATATTCACATTGTAGACATTCCACAGACATCTTTTCAATTTCACATTATTTTAAACAGAATTCATCATACAATTCTCTTGCACTAACATCTCAATAAAAGATGATGTGCATTAATTTTATGATGAAGTATAGCATGATGTTATGTTATATGAAAAATGGTTAAAATGAAAAGAAGCACATAGAATAGCAAGAATAAAATTGAACGGGATGCTTGGTAGTGAACAAAAAATTATGTAATTGTATGTGAGAATCACCCCAGACTACATCACAGATGAGCTTTTTCACACACCATTACTGTTTATAACAGATATAAAATTACGCATAAAATTATTAAGTAATACATGTTTAATGTAAAAATATTCATTGGATATTAGTGTTATGGTGATCTTAATAGTGCACGAACGAATTGAAAGAATAAGGAGGAACGTAAAATTTCACGCCAGGAGGTATTACAAATAGTTGGCCTCATTCGAGGCAAGTGGAGGTTGGTAAAGGGCAATCAATCAGTTCAAGTAGAGATGATGAGGAGCTAATGTAATTAAAATGTTTTTGTATGTGTATAACTGTAATTGCCATTTAGTTAGGTTTAAAATATATCAAGGAATATAAATGTTAGTTAAAATAAGTGAACATCTAGTTCTGTCAAAGCATTAAGCTGGTTTGCATTGGCTCTTACAAGCATGTCAATTCCACTGGGAATGATGTACAGAGCACAGACTTTGGGGATTCATTCAGACTTAGACTTGTGGGGGCTGCTTTGAGATCCAATTCTGACAGATTCTACATCATCTTGGCTGATGTTGGGTGCAGAGTGACACAGGCATGGTTACAGTACTTACTGATGGGTACCAGACTTATCACCATGAGATTTGCAACTGGAAAGAGTAGGGAGAGCAATGCCAGGTGCTGTGACCAATTTGCCATTATCAAAGTAAAGTACAATGATGAAACATGTATAATGGGCTGACATAAATGTTTCAAATAAGTGACAAATGAGAGTCAATAATTTGCGGAAAGGTACACTCTTGCATAAAAGACGTTCCATGATAATATGCAAAGTTACTGCTTCATTGTGCTAAAGTATGCAAAGTCACTCAATTTTTAATCTATACAATAGTGTATTTATAAGTACTGGATCATTCTATAATTATCACTGCTGCTTCATTCGGCACTTCAGTCTACTTACACTACTGGTCAGACACAGGTAGAAATTATGCTAACATCAATGGTATGCTATGTGGTACTGAATGTGTCATCAAATAAATCAAATGTAGCATTGAGTGGAGATTCTGTATTACGATGAGGCTAGAGAGAAAACATTATTCTGCCATTAAGAGTTATTTGTAAAACTGGGGAAATAAGTAAATGTTCCATTGCTGTAGTAAGGCCGCTGAACATAAACAATAAAAGACACTCCTTAACAAGTGTGGTATGAAAGACCAGTGTAGCAAAGGAGCATAACATCAGTTTGAACTGCTGAAGTACATTACTTTGGTTCTCCTTTGATAAATGCATTTAATATGGGATTACTATAGGAAACAGTTGATGTTGCTAAGTATATGGATGTAGCCTGGTAAATGGCGATGGTTACACCGAGCTCGGTGTAACGAGGACCTATGGTCAAAGAATGGATTAGCAGGAGTGAGCATATAGTCTTAAATGGTAGGCACTTACGTGTAAGACAAGAGTGCAGCTAACAGCTACAAATGTGCAAAGCAGTGTTGTTTGGAAATACGAAGCTGAGAATAGAACAAACACTCTAATAACTTAGAATGAGATGAGAGATATTGAGGCAGTAATCCAAAGGGTTATATGCCAGTCGAAGGAATGCAATGTTATGTAAACAAGCACCAACTGTAACTACAGGCATAACTAGACTGTGCACTGTAGGCATTTAGTCCTTATAAATAACAGACACAGCAGTCTTACAAGGTAGACGTAATATTTGATAATGGTTATGCACAATAGTCATTATCATGAGTAGCAACATAAATTATATTATTGTTATTTAAAATACCATGATAATGAACGTGCACATTAATTGAGCCATACCAGAAAATTCTCCACACATTCGCTTATAAAGGAAGTGTACATGATTTTCTTGTCATTTGATACATCTTTTCCATGTATTTCTCTTTCCTTGCTGTTACTCTGCATCTGATTTGTCCCTACTTTCTTGCCCTCCTTTAGAATCTCCATTTTCATTATTTCAACCTTGTTTGTAACTCACTATATTTTTTTGGCTTGGCTACCCATCTTGTCCTTTACCATGCTGGTTTAGATTGACATCTCTGGACCTGAGATGCAGAGAAATCTAGTTTTCTGCTCTCCTGGTGTGGTTACGTTGTCCTTGCATTGCTGGTTGTTTAAACCTTTACTCTTTGTCCTGATGTCTAAAATTTCTTTCTCATTATTCCCCCTTTATTAATTATTTCCATAATTACTGCTGCTCCTGTGAAATATATTGGATTGATTCCTTTGTCCTAATTAAAATATACATTGTAGTTCCCATTCCCTTGCCTGCTTGTGAAACCCTGTGGTTTCCAGTTTCACTACAAATTCCAAGAATTTGGCTACTGGGTTGGTTGGGCTGTGTATTAAGTCCCATTGCATCGATTCTGGAAATTGTCACTTGAGCATTCTAATTTCAGTTAGAACATCCAGCACTCAAGTTTTGTGCATGGGTTTAGCTACTTCACATACACAAAGCTTTCTCATTAATGTATTGCCATGTCTGTAAATTGGTCCATTAAAGAACTTGTTCTGAAGTTTCGTCTGTTTTGCCTCACTCTGGGATTTATTTACAAAACATTTTTCAGATTCCTTATATTTGCTAAACAAGTCATTGAACAGTTTTTCCAAATGTTGCACATTTCGCTCTAACTTTCTAACTATTTTTCCACTAGTTTTATTTTTCGCACATTAGAAATTCCTGGTGTGCAGCTGTCTTTACATGCTACGAGAAAATCTGTCATATTGAAGATCTTGGTCCACCACAAGGTACATTTATTAACGCGGTGACCTGATCCATCACTAAAAAATCTACTTTCAAACTCGTCTCCTCCAAACACCAGTGATTTTTTTTCCAATGACCATTTTGCAATTTACAGTTCTTTCAGACACATTCTGAATCACATCTTGTGTTTCCCCCAAAAGTGCATTCTGCATCAGAAAACAGTTATGCATCTTTTCCACTTTTAGGTCCGTTGATCTTTTTAACATCATTTATTTCCTCGTCCACACAGCCTTCTTCATTGGGAGTTTTGTCAATTTTGGTTCTGATTTGATTTAACTTCTACTCAATCATAACATCTACATTGATTTTAATTTCTGCCGATTCTGGATCTGCTGCTGATGACGATGCTGGAGCTCTCATGGTTGTAGCTGATTTCTGCACTGTTGATCTCTGATGCTGAACCTGATGACACTTGTCCAGTGCACTTTCATTGTGCTATCATCTTCCCTCCTCCACTGCTTAATATCACTAGCAACTTTGTGTACTACTACTACTACTGCTGAATGTTTCTAAGCTCGAAGCCCCTATACAAAATTGTTTACACCTCTCAGGACTGGGACAACACATTCTTGATTGTAAATTCAGAACTAAATAAATTTAAGACCACATTCCAGACAAGAAAGACCCCATTTGTGACTTAACTTCCTTGGCCTAATGCATGACTCTGTTAGTTAAAAATTTGGCTCATAGCTTTTTCAGAGTTGTGGCATACACACTCTTTATTACACCCTGATATGGCAGAAACCAATCCGTCTACTGCACTGGAAATCTTTCCATCAAATAGTTGAGGGCAGACACATAATGCAAGTAAAGATTATTAAACATAACATATTAGGAAAATGGCAGTAATAGCATATGCTTTACTCCAGATTTATATTTTATGTAACAGGTTTTAGCTAGATATAGCTTCCTATTGAATTGTGGTGATTAATAAAACAAAACTGGGAGTCTATTTAGTAAGAATGTTCCATTTGCAACATAACTAGCAGCACACGCGTGATGGTAGTCATCACTTAATATGCTTAAATTGCTAAGTATGTCTATACTCCAGGTCTTCTAACCCCACTCTCAGGTGCATAAACTAAACTCCACATAAAATGCAATACAGACCCATACTGTGTCAGCCAAAGTCAGAATCTGAAGTCCCTGTTATAATCTGTGATTTCGCTAGACTCCCGATCATGAAAATTAAACTTTTATGAGGGTCATAATCAGAAAAACCAAACCAGCTCTCTCTGTCTGATGGCCATAATCTGATGGCCATAACATAACTGGTCCTTGCATATTCCAGCAGCTCCCAAGACCACATCTCCTATCACCATGTCCAGTAAAGTTACCAAAGATAACTAATTGGATCTCTATTAGCTTCCTACCACATTATGCACTTTTTGCAACACATTGATAGATTGCGTGCAGTTGAAATGGAGTGAAAATGACCTGGAAATGTAAATGTAGATGTAGATGTAATGGTAAACGGAATTGGACCCCTTTCCTGCACTACTAATTTCACAACTAATTTACATATGTTACATTACATTATTTGATACCAAGTCGACTTATACTAATTACTGTTCCTTTAAGCACAGATGTATGCTTTTCATAAGCAAGAATGTGTATGTGTCACACATTCAATCAAATACTGTCGACAAGATCAATAAGTTAAATTAATTTGATATACAATTAACTATGTACTGCTTCCTGTATAAGTGTATGTCTGTAGTAATTTTCTGGTATGACACACTTAATGTAAACACTTATCATCGTAGCATATTAAATGATGATAATGAAATTTGTGTTGCTACTGGTTAATAATTACTGTGCAATGCATTATCTGATATAATGTCTATATTGTAGGACTGCCTTATTTTATGTGTAAATGCCTACAGTATAGAGTTTAGTTATGCTTGTAGTTACAGTTGGTGCTAGTGTACATATAATTGAATTTGTTGGACTGACATAAAATTGTTATGCTTACTGCATTAATGTTTCTTGTCTCATTCTAAGTTATTAGAGTAGTTGTTCTGTTCAGAGACTTGGTGTTTCCAAACAACACAGCTTGGGATATTTTTAGCTGTTCGCCGGCCTCTTGGCTTTTTCATGTAAGTCCCTACCACTTAAGGACAGATTCTCACTCCTGCTAATACACCCTTTCTCCACAGGTCCTCGTCATGTCAAGCGCAGTTGAACCCATTACTGTTTACCCATTCTTTGTCCAAATATACAGCACAATCAACATTTTTTTTATACTAAATCCAAGTTGAATGCATTTCCTGAAAGAGAACCATCCCTGCCGTCCTTCAGCAGTTCAAACTACTGGTTATGCTCTTTTGCTGCTCTGGTTTTCCATGCAACACTCATTAAGTAGTGTCTTTTATTGTTTACAATTTGGGGCTTACCGAAGCAGTGGAAAATTTCCTGGTTTCCCCAGTTCTAACAAGTAACTCTTAATGGTATTGTAATTTGTTCTCTCTAGCCTCATCATGTTACATAATCTGTATTTAATGCTACAGTTGATTTATTAGATGACACATCCAGTACCACCTAGCCTACTATTGGTGTTAGCATAATTTCCTTCTGTGTTGAACCAGTTGGGTAAATAGCTTGAAGTGGGGACTGAGGCATTACCACTAACTAAAGAATGATCAAATACTTACAAATACAGCATCCTGTAGATTTAAAGCTGCATACCTTTGCACAAACAGGAAGCAATTTTTAATATTATTGTGAAAGTGTTTTTATGCAATGGTGTTCCTTTATGCAAGTTGTTGTTGACACTCAGCTTTCACTTATTTGCATAATTTACACCAGCCCGTGGTGTTTCGCCATATTACATGTTCCATTGCAGCACTTCACTTTTATAATAGCCAAATGGTCACAGCATGTGGTGTTGCTCTGCCCACTCTTTCCAGCCGCACATCTCATGGTGATGTGTGTGGTACCTGAGGCTAAGCACTGCGGTCATGCATGTGTCACTCTCCACCCACCATCAGCAAAGATGATGTATAGTCTGTAAAAATTGAATCACTAAACAGCCCCCAGAATACTAAGTCTGAAGGAATTCCGAAAATTTGTGTTCCGCACACCATCCCCAGTGGAATCGACACATATGTAAGAGGCAATGCAACCACCTAATGTGTCAACAGAATTGGATGTTCATTTATTTTAAGTAACCGTTTATATCCCTGGAGAAATTTTGAAACTAAAAAAAATGACAATTACCATTATACACACACAAAGACAATTGAATTACATTAGCTCCTCATTATCCATACTTGAACCGATTAACCCCTAGCTGTTTGACAAACTCCACACACCTCAAATTGTGCTGACTGTTTGTAATACCTCCTGGTGTGAATATATAAGTCCCACCATATTCTTTATGGTTCTTTTAGCACTATTAAGATCACTATAACACAAAACATAAATATCCCATGAATGCTTTTTTATTAAGCATGTAATACTTAATAACTTCATGCATAATTGTATATACAACATGCATGGTTATGATGAGTGAAACAACTCATCTGTTATTGAGTCTGGGGTAAGTGTAACATGCAAATGTGTTTCCTGTTTCCCACCAAGCATCCTGTTGATGTTTTTCTTCCTTTCTACTTTCTTGTTTGGATTCCAGCCATATTTTCTTAAAACTTAGCACCACCCTTATACTACGAGGTGCATTCAAGTTCTAAGGCCTCCGATTTTTTTTCTAATTAACTACTCACCCGAAATCGATGAAACTGGCGTTACTTCTCGACGTAATCGCCCTGCAGACGTACACATTTTTCACAACGCTGACGCCATGATTCCATGGCAGCGGTGAAGGCTTCTATAGGAGTCTGTTATGACCACTGGAAAATCGCTGAGGCAATAGCACCACGGCTGGTGAATGTGCGGCCACGGGGAGTGTCTTTCATTGTTGGAAAAAGCCAAAAGTCACTAGGAGACAGGTCAGGTGAGTAGGGAGCATGAGGAATCACTTCAAAGTTGTTATCACGAAGAAACTGTTGCGTAACGTTAGCTCGATGTTTGGGTGCGTTGTTTTGGTGAAACAGCACACGCGCAGCCCTTCCCGGACGTTTTTGTTGCAGTGCAGGAAGGAATTTGTTCTTCAAAACATTTTCGTAGGATGCACCTGTTACCGTAGTGCCCTTCGAAACGCAATGGGTAATGATTATGCCCTCGCTGTCCCAGAACATGGAGACCATCATTTTTTCAGCACCGGCGGTTACCCGAAATTTTTTTGGTGGCGGTGAATCTGTGTGCTTCCGTTGAGCTAACTGGCGCTTGGTTTCTGGATTGAAAAATGGCATCCACGTCTCATCCATTGTCACAACCGATGAAAAGAAAGTCCCATTCATGCTGTCATTGTGCGTCAACATTGCTTGGCAACATGCCACACGGGCAGCCGTGTGGTCGTCCGTCAGCATTCGTGGCACCCACCTGGATGACACTTTTCGCATTTTCAGATCGTCATGCAGAATTGTGTGCACAGAACCCACAGAAATGCCAACTCTGGAGGCGATCTGTTCAACAGTCATTCGGTGATCCCCCAAAACAATTCTCTCCACTTTCTCCATCATGTCGTCAGACCGGCTTGTGCGAGCCCGAGGTTGTTTCGGTTTGTTGTCACACGATGTTCTGCCTTCATTAAACTGTCGCACCCACAAACGCACTTTCGACACATCCATAACTCCATCACCACATGTCTCCTTCAACTGTCGATGAATTTCAATTGGTTTCACACCACGCAAATTCAGAAAACGAATGATTGCACGCTGTTCAAGTAAGGAAAATGTCGCCATTTTAAGTATTTAAAACAGTTCTCATTCTCGCAGCTGGCGGTAAAATTCCATCTGCCGTACGGTGCTGCCATCTCTGGGACGTATTGACAATGAACGCGGCCTCATTTTAAAACAATGCGCATGTTTCTATCTCTTTCCAGTCCAGAGAAAAAAAATCGGAGGCCTTAGAACTTGAATGCACCTCGTACATCACAAAATCAGTGCCCAACACAACATCTTTTATTAATCCTCTCACAATAAACCAACTCATTGTGAACTGAAATCAATGACTTTGCAATTCTACTAACATTTCTTCTGTTATGGGCTTGCGCAACACACCTGTTGCAGTTCTAATTTGTTCCCCAGTTACGATAAAAATTACCAATTTCTTGGTCTTATGCTTATTTAACAAAATTTTGAACACTGATGACACCTTGTTCTTAGAACTGATAAGTGCCTGTATTTTCTTGTCACAAACACTCATTGCTATGATTGGCTGTACATTTTCAGTTTCTTCATCCTCCAAACATTTTGCTGTTCGTGGATTCTTTTCTATTTCTTTGCACCTACACTGTATTCATCTCTTCTATCAGTCTTGAAACTCATTATCTCTTTCCATTAATTTATCAAGTAATTCCTCTACACCTGGTTCTCTTATCAATCTCCTTCACTATCTTGGCCTTTTCAAAATCTCACATACCCTTCTGATGTCTGTAATTTTGACTACATAAATACTATTCATCTTTAGTTTACTTTTCTGGATCATTTGTACTACAAACCATTTGGACTTCGTCATTCAAAGTCTGATTCGACGCTCTCAACAGAATTTAATGTACTCATATTTTTTCCATCATATTACTCTCAGTAGCCTTGCCATCGATATTTACCACACAGTTTCATCTTCCTCCAACAACAACTCACCTGATTCCTCCAACCTAACAGTTCCACTATCTCAGCCAATACGGAAAATGTCACATCACTTTCACCAACATTTTTTGGCCTTAAATCTCTGTTAATGTTTAAGTATTTGTAACTACCAAAGAGCACTCCTTTGGAATTAATGGTACCCTCCATTTGTATCAAATTAGGTCGGTTCTAAGTCCTTGTTCTGAGGCCTGACCCCTGATATTCACATCATAGACATTCCACGGACATCTTTTCAATTTCACAATCTTTGAAAAAGAATTAATCATCCACATCTCTTGCGCTAACATCTTAATAAAAGATGTGTGGTGCACTGATTTTATGATGAAGTATAGGATGATGTGAAGTTATATGAAATAATGGTTAAAATTCGAAGAAGAAGGTAGAACAGCAAGAATTATATTGAACGAGATGCTTGGTGGTGAACAGAAAACAATGCATTTTTATTTGAGAATCACCCCAGACTCCATCACAGAGGAGCTGTTTCACTCACCATTACTGTACATAATGGATATACAATTATGATGCATAAAATTATTAAGTAATACATGTTTAATATAAAAATATTCATAGGATATTTATGTCTTGAGTTACTTTGATCTTAATAGTGCTCAAGGGAATTGAAAGAATAAGGAAGCATTTACAATTTCACACAAGGATTTATTAAGAATAGTTGGCGTGATTCGAGGCAGATGGAGGTTGGGAAAGGGCAATCAATCAGTTCAAGGTAGGGATAATGAGGAGCTAGTGTAATTAAATTGTTTTTGTATGTGTGTAACTGTAATTGTCATTTAGTTGGGTTTAAAATTTATCACGGGATATAAATGTTAACTTAAAATAAATGAACATCTAGTTCTGTCAAAAGCATTTGGTGGTTTGGATTGGTTACATCATGCATGTCAGTTCCACTGGGAATGGTGTGTAGAGCACAGACATTGGCGATTCATTAGGAGTTAGCATTGTGGGTGCTGCTTTGTAATCCAATTTTGACAGATTCGACACTAGCTATGATGATTTTGGGTGCAGAGTGGCACATGCATGGTTGCAATATTTAGTTATCATCATCATTTAACAGTTCCAGTTTCCTGGGTACCGGTACTGGTAATGAGCCTCTTCCACTTCATCCTGTGCAAATACACCAGTTCACAGAGAACATAATCCACAGTCCATCCTCTGGTCACTACATCAGCCTTAATCAAGTCCATTCATTAGGTATGAGGTCTCCCTTGAGGGCTTTTAGCATCCACCTTTATCTGTTCTAGTTGGTTTCTTTCTCATGACATGCCAGTACCATCGACATCTTGATGTGCCAATTCGATCTAATAGGGATGTCTTTATTCCTTACCTTGTCCATCTTTGTCTCCTGGATGGTGCATCTAAAAATTTTCATCTCTGATGCTTGCAGCATTGATGATTCTCTATTTGTGAGGGTACATGTTTCAATACCTCAATATTGGTATGAAATAGCTATTGAACATCATCAGTTTAGTCGCTTTGGGAATGAAGTCGTCCCATAAAAGTGATCTTATTTGTTTGTAGAATTCAGATTCTTTTTGCACTCTGTTGATGATTTCATTTCTGACCAAATCATCACTGGAGATTACACTTCCAAGATAAGGAAAACTGTCCACACACTCTAGTTGGTGGTCTCCTAGTTTTACACTTGCTGGTTGTCCATCTCTGTTGACTGCCATCACCAAAGTCTTGGTCTTGCTGATCTTGAGGTTATATTTCTGGAACTGAAATTTCCATTCATCTAGTCAGATCTGTATTTCCTCTTCAGTTTCTCCCCATATCATGATGTCATCAGCAGAGGCAAATCCATTCCGTTCACCTGACTTCTCCTTGATGTTTTTCATTATATTATCCAGAACAGTGATGAATAGTAGTGGGGACCTGGCACTTCCTTGCTGAACTTCACTCTTGGTCTCAAACCACGATCATCATCCTTCCCCAATTCGTACACAGCTAGTACAGTCTTTTTACAACATCTGGATTTTTCTTATTAGTCTTTCAGGCACAGTCTTTCTCCTCAGGCATTCCCAGATCTTATCTCTTATAACACTATCATAGGATTTTTCTATATACAGGCATACAATGACCAGGTTCTCGCCTTTCTCTCAATATTTTTCCATCAACATGTGAGTGCTAAAAATTAGATCTATTGTTGATCTGTTACTTCTGAAGCCATATTGTTCCTCCTCCATCTGTAGTTTTATGATAGTTCTGTCTCTTTTCTATGATCTTCTCAAGTATTTTCAACCCATGAGACAATAGGGTTATTCCTATATAGTTAGTGGGTTTCCACCTGCTACCTTTCTTACCAGAGGAATTATTACACCCTTGCTCCAATGAGTGATCACAGTGATCATTGTCAAGGCTCTCGCTAGGAGTTACTCTGGCATTAGTTACCATTCTACTCCTTTCTTCATGTGTGATGACATAATCAATTACAGTCTTTTGTAATCCATCTAAACTGTATCGTGATGGCTCTGTCTCTTCTCAAACCAACTGTTTTACACCACCAACTCATTCCTCATACAGACGCCAAGGAGATGCTCACCTTCTATATTTCTTCTACCATATCAATAGGGTCCCATTACATTCTCATATTGTGTTCTACCTGTCCCAATCTGTGCATTTAGGTCTCCTATAATGATCACTCTCTCTTAACTAATGACTTATGCAAATCTTCAAGAAACTTGTTCGTATCCTTTTGACAACATCCAGTTTGAGGTGCATACACCTGTACAAAAGTTAGTTTTCCTTTCCCTAAATGTACAGTCATCTCTATTATTCGCTCACTAATGTACTGAATGTCAGTGACTCCTTTAAGATCTTTATTCATGATGAAATTGACACCATTCTTCGTCTCTCTGTTATTTCCATGCCAATACAGTGTGTACTGGTTCCTTCATTTCTTCATTTTATTTCACACATTCCCAGTATTATTAATTTTCTCATTTCCATAAGGTCCAATTGTTCTTCACATTTTCCTGTGAGGCTGAGTAAGTTGATAGTCCCAATAAGTGTAAGTCTTCTCCGAGATTTTCACAAGACCCTGTCCATCAATACTTAGTATTGGGTACCACACTCATCACTATGAGATGTGCAACTGCAAAGAGTAAGGAGAGCAACACCGAGTGCTGTGACCAGTTGGCTACTATAAAAGTAAAACGCTATGACGAAACATGTGCAATGGGCTGACATAAATTAGTCAAATGAGTGACAGCTAAGAGTCAACAATAATTTGCATAAACGTACACCATTGCATAAAAGACATTTCATGATCATATTTAAAATTACTACTTCATTGTGCAAAAGTATGGAATTCACTTAATTTAAATCTATAGGGTAGTGTATTTATAAGTACTGGATCATTCTATATTTAGTCGTACTGCTTCACTTCACTCACCACTTCAAGCTATTTGCACTACTGGTCAGACACAGATAGAAATTATCCTCACATCAATGGTATGCTAGGTGGTACTGAATGTGTCATCTAATAAATCAAAAGTAGAATAGAGTGGAGATTCTGTAACATGATGAGGCTAGAGAGAAAACATTACGCTGCCATTAAGAGTTATTTGTTACAACTGGGGAAATAAATAAACATTCCACTGGTGCAGTAAGGCTCCTAAGCATAAACAATAAAAGACACTCCTTAATGAGTGTTGTTTGAAAGACCTGGGGAGCATAGGAGTATAACCACTAGTTTTAACTGTTGAAGGATGTCACGATGGTTCTCTTTTGGGAAATGAATTTAACACGGAATTACTATAGGAAACAGTTGATGTTGCTAAGTATATGAATGTAGCCTGGAAAATGGTAATGGGTTCCACCGAGGTCAGCATGATGAGGGCCTATAGTCAAAGGATGGATTAGCAGGAGTGAGCATCTAGTCTTAAGTAGTAGGCACTAACATGTAAAAGACAGGAGGGTCACTAACAGCTAATGTTGTTTGGAAATGCCAAGTCTGTGAATAGAACAAACACTCGAATAACTTAAAATGGGACAAGAGATATTGAGGCAGTAAGCCAAAGGGTTATATGCGAGTCCAAGGAATGCAGTCCAAAGTACACAAGCACCAACTGTAACTACAAGTGTAACTAGACTGTACACTGTAGGCATTTACGTATTATAAACAACAAACACAGTAGCCTTAGAAGGTAGACATAATATCAGATAATGGCATTCCACAGTAGTCATCATGAGTGGAAACACAAATTATTTTATTATCATTTAATATACTGCGATAATAAATGTATACATTAATTGTGTCATACCAGAAACTGCTCCACACACACACTTATAAAGCAAGCAGTTTATGATTAATAATATAACAAATTAGTTTAAATATTGATTTTGTTAATGGTATTTGAATGAAAGGGCAATAAAAACACATTCTTGTATATGAAAAGCTTAGACATGTGCTTAAAGGAATAGAATTAGTATCCATATACACAGTATTAAAAATGGTTTAATGTAAAATATGTAAGTTAATTGTAGAATTATTATTGTAGTAATGGGGTCCAATACCATTTACATTTCCAGGTCATTTTCATACCATTTCTTCTGCACACAAACTGTCAAGGTATTAATCATTTGGATTTGCAGCTCCTTGTGTTTAGCATGTTTGCAGTTAAAATTGTAAGATGTGAGGTCTGCCAGTTATGCAAAACATGGTTTTTTCAAGTACCCAAACATGTTTCAAAACCACTGTGGCATCATCAGTGAGTTTCTGTTTTATTTAATCAGTAATGTGAACATTTTTACTAAATGATTACAAAATTATGAGGTTATTTAGTTCAAACAATAGTTCCTATATTTTTGTTAATACCTTTACAACTTTGTAAAGGTATTAACAAACTGAAAGGCACTATTGTTTGAACTAAATATCGACATTATTTTGTAATCATTTAGTAAAAATGTTGTCATTACAGATTAAATAAAATGGAAGCCCACTGATGTTGACACAGTGGTGCTGAAACATGTTTGGATACTTGGAAAAAGCCGTTTAGATTAGATTAGTTTTTCATTCCATAGTTCCGTGCTGAGTAGATCCTCGTGGATGTGGAACATGTAAATAATTTTTTCTTTTATTTATTTATTTATTTATTTATTTATTTTTATTTATTTTTTTAAAGCTGAAATAACAAAAGTAATAGTATGAATGTATACAATACATCATTTGTTTCTATTAATAAATTCGTCAATGGAGTAGAAGGAGTTGGCCAGTAGTAAGTCTTTCAGGCTCCTTTTAAACTGATCTTTATTTGTAACTAAATTTTTTTATGTTTGCTGGCAAATTATTGAAGATTAATGTTCCTGAGTAGTGGACCCCTTTTTGAACTAAAGTAAGTGCTTTTAAGTCCTTGTGCAGATCATTTTTGTTCCTGGTATTGTATGTATGAACTGAGCTGTTTGTTGGAAAAAAGAGATATATTATTTAGGACAAATTTCATTAAGGAGTAAATATACTGAGAGGCAGTAGTTAGTATACCCAGTTCTTTGAAGAGGTTTCTACAGGACGTCAGTGAATTTACTCCACAAATAATACGTATTACACGCTTTTGGACTCTGAAAAATTTTGTTTGAATTGAAGAGTTACCCCAAAATATTACACCATATGACATTATGGAATGAAAGTAGGCAAAGTATGCAAGCTTTTTCATTTTTATGTTGCCTACGTCTGCTAACACTCAAATTGCAAATACAGATTTGTTAAGGCGTTTCTGCAGTTCTGTGGTGTGCTCCTCCCAGCTGAATTTATTATCGAGTTGTAATCCCAGGAATTTAAGACTGTCAACCTCTTCTATCTGCTCTTCTTCATACTTTATGCATATGCTGGGTGGAAACCTCTTACAGGTGTTTTGCATAACTGGCGGGCCTCACATCCTACAATGTCAAGGTGTTGTAAAAAGCACATTATCTGGTAGTGAGCTACTTCATTTATGCTTTAATATTTCTAGCTACAACTGAGTACTCCTTTGGAATTAAAGGGACCCTCCATATCCATCCAATTAAGACCTGTTCTTGCCCCTTGATCTAGGGGCTGACCCCTGATATTTACATCATAGACATTCCACAGACATATTTTCAGTTTCACAATCTTTTTTTAAAAAAAATTCATCATACACTACACTTGCACTAAATTTTCTCTCCTTCTATTAAGTGCCTTTGCCACCTTAAACTATTTATTCTCCCACAATTCCAGTAACAGTAATTTTAAAATTTTAAAATATGACCTCCAATCATAAAACTGTATTCCACTTCCTCCTTTATACACTACTCAGTATTAATTTTGTGATCCAGCTAAACAGTTTTCTCATAATTTCTTACTGTTCTCTGGGTCAGACTTAGAACTCTCATTGACTTTTTATCATCATCTAAAACGACTGGCTCGCCATCCACTACGGAAATGAATGCTTTGACTCTCTCTTCTGACGCATCTAATCCAGCAGTATTACAATGTTTATTCATTAGTTTATTCTCTGAAATCTCTTCCTCACTTTCCTTTGACAATGAATGAATTACATCTGTTGACATAAATTCAACCATATGAACAACTATTACTATCTTCTTGAACATCCACAGCTGCATCATCTGCATTACAACCAATATGGCAATAATTACTGCTGTTGGATTTATAGCAATTTAGATAAGATTACGATGAAACTCTGCCAAGTATGTGTCTGCTTCTGGTTTCGAAACAGATACCAATTTTATTTTTCCAAAGTTTTCTACCATTAGCCTCGTCATCCCTTGAATCAAATAAATATTTTACTCTCATTTTCTTGTCATTTGAAATATCTTTCCCATGTATTTCTCCTTCCTTGCTGTTACTCTGCATCCGATTTGTCCCTCCTTTCTTGCCCTTCTATACAATCTCCATTTTCATAATTTCAACCTTGCATTCTAACTAACTATATATTTTAGGATTTGCTACCCATCTTGTACTTTTCCATGCTGGTTTAGAGCGACATCTCTGGACCTGAGATGCAGAGAAATCTAGTTTTCTGCTCTCCTGTTGTGGTTATGTTGTCCTTGCATTGCTGGTCATTCAAACCTTAGCTCCTTGTCACGATCTCCAAAATTTTCTTCCTCATTATTCCCACTTTGTTAATTATTTCCATAATTTTGGAGGTCCTGTGAAATAGATTGGATTGATTTCTTTTGTCCTAACTAAAATTTACATTGTCCCATTCCCTTGCCTGCTTGTGAAACTCTGTGGTTTCCAGTTTCACTACAAATTCCAAGAATTTGTCTACTGAGTTGGATGGGCTGTGTTCCAAGTCCCATTGCATCTATTCTGCAAATTGTCACTTCAGCATTGAAATTTCAGTTAGAACACCCTGCAGTCGAGGTTTGCGGAATAGTTTAGCCACTTCACATACACAAAACTTTATCATCTTTGTATTGCCATGTCTGGAAATTGGCCTAATTAAGAACTTGTTCTGAAGTTTTGCATGTTTTGCCTCACATCAGAATTTATTTACAAAATGTTTTTCTAATGCCTAATACCTGGTAAACAAGTCATTCAACAATTTTGCCCACTGTTGTACATTTCCTTCTGTCTTCCCTCTAGTTTTATTTTTTGCACATCAGACATTCCTGGTGTTCAACTGTCTTTACATGCTGCAAGAAAATCTGTCAGCTGGTACTTTCCCTTGTTAGGAAAGCATATTGAAGATCCTGTTCGAACACGTGGTACGTTTATTACAGTGGTGACCTGATCCATTGCTAACACATCTACTTTCAAGCTTGTCTCCTC
Source organism: Schistocerca americana (assembly GCF_021461395.2). Classification (NCBI taxonomy): domain Eukaryota; kingdom Metazoa; phylum Arthropoda; class Insecta; order Orthoptera; family Acrididae; genus Schistocerca; species Schistocerca americana. The sequence goes on from NC_060128.1 coordinate 193,932,229, forward strand.
CAAACCCCACTGATTTTTTCAATTGACCATATTGCAATTTACTGTTTTTTGAGTCACATTCTGAACTGCATCTTGTGTTCCCCCAAAAGTGCATTCTGCCTCAGAAATCAGTTATTAACACCGCCCCTTAATGATCATGCATCTCTTCACTTCTAGGTCTGTTGACTTTTTTTCTCCCCCGTGCAGCCTACTACATCTGGAATTTTGCCACTTTCGGTTCTGATTTGAGTTAACTCCACCTCAATCATAACCTCCACATCCATTTTATTTTTCCCAATGCAACCCTTACCTCATTTTTTGATTTCGTGTTTCTTTCGCCTGTCTTTTAATTTAGTTGAGTGTTAACAATTGAAATCTCATTTGTTAGATCAGTTTGCATTCTCCCCATACTAAGTTGTAGATCCCCATTATTTGCAATAAGTAGGTAATAGGAATTTACAAATCCTGATCTGACTTCAGGCTACCTGGCTGACTATTGTTCTCCAAACCCCAAGCGTTTGGTGATGTTTGAACATGACATCTTCAGTTCCTGATGTTAGGCGAGCAAAGGTAAGCACATTTACATCTTTTTCACCAGTACTTACCTATTCTCCCATGACGACTTCCTTTTCTGTGATGATGTCACCAAAAAAGTGAATATTTCCAACATTGGCTCTGCTCCTGATTAAGACACTGAAGCTCTCATGGCTGTAGCTGATTTCTACACTGTTGATCTCCGCAACTGAAGCTGAGGACACTTATTCAGTGCACTTTCATTGTGCCATCATCTTCACTCTTGCACTGCTTAATATCGTTAGCAACTCTGTGTTCTACTGCTGCTGAATGTTTCTAAGCTCAAAGCTCCTATACAAAACTGTCTACACCTCTCAGGACCTGGACAACTGATTCTTACTTGTAAATTCAGAACTAAATAAATTTAAGTCCACATTCACACAAGAACGACCCCATTTGTGACTTTGTCATGGCCTAATGCATGATACTGTTAGTGAAAAACTTGGCTCATAGCTTTTTCAGGGTTGTGGTATACACAGTCTTCTTTACACCCTAATATGGTAGAGACGTCGGTCCACTGCACTGGTAATCATGCCATCAAATAGTTGAGGGCCGACACACAATGTGAGCTGAACATTATTACACGCAACATATCAGAAAAATATGCTATACATATGCTATACTCCAGAATTATATTTAATGTAATTGGTTAATTCAGAGAGATATGGTTTCCTGCTGAATTGTGGTCCTTAATGAAGCAAAACAGTGAGTCATTTAGTAAGAATGTCCCATTTTCAACATAACTGGTAGCATGTGAGTGATGGTAGCCTTAACTTAATGTGCTTAAATTGCTAAGTGTGTGTATAAACCAGGTCTTATAACCCCACTCTCAGATGCATAAACTGAAGTCCATATAAAGTGCAATACATGCGCAAGCTCTGTCAGCCAAAGTCATAAACTCAAGTCTCTGTTCATAATCTCTGAGTTGGCTGGACTCCCGATCTTAAAAAATACGAGTTTATGATGGTCATAATCAAATATTCAGTCTCATGTCAGAAAAACCAAAGCAGCCCTCTCTGTCTGATGGCCATAACATAACTTGTGTGTGCATTTTCCAGCAACTCCTAAGACACACCTCTCCCACCACCATGTCCACCAAAGTCACCAAAGATAACTTATGGGGTTTCTATTAGATCCCTACCACGTAATGCACTTTTTGCAACACTTTGATAGATTGCGTGCAGTTGAAATTTAGTGAAAATGACATGAAATGTAAATGTAGATGATAATATAAGTGGAACATGACCTCATTCCTGCACTATTAATCCTACAATTAAATTACATATGTTACGTGAAACATTATTTGATTCCAAGTCTACTGATACAAATTGCTATTCCTTTTAGCACAGATGTACACTTTTCATAGGCAAAAATGTGTCTATATTGCACTTTCAGTGAAATATTGTCGACAGAATCAATATATTAAATTAATATGATATACTATTAACTACGTACCACTTCCTGTATAAGTGTATGTCTGTAGTAATTTTCTGTTATGACACATTCAATTTAGACACTTATCATCATGGCATATTAAATATTTTGTGCTGCTACCTGCTGGTGATAATGATAAATGTGCAATGCCATTATCTGATATGTCTACATAATGTCTACATAATGTGTAAATGCTTACAGTATAGAGTCTAGATATGCTTGTAGATATAGTTGGTGCTTGTGTGCAAAGGATTGAATTCAATGGACTGACATACAACTGCTATGCTTACTGTATGAATATTTCTTGTCTCATGCTAAGTTATTAGACTACTGGTTCTGTTCAGAGCCTTGGTGTTTCCAAACAATACAGATTTGGACATTTTTAGCTACCAGCTGGCGTTTTGGCTTCTACATGTAAATGCGACCACTTAAGGTCAGATTCTTGCCCCTGCTAATCCATCCTTTGTCCATAGGCCCTCGTAATGTCAAGCTCAGTTGAACCCATTACCGTTTGTCCAGCCTTTGTCGAAATTCACAGCACAGTCAACAGTTTTCTATACTACATCATTGTTGACTGCATTTCCTGAAAGGGAACAATAACTGACGTCTTTCTGGTATTCAAACTAAGGGTTATGGTGCTTGGCTGCTATGGTTTTTACGCGCTAAGGAGTGTCTCTCATTGTTTACAATTTACGGCCTTACTGCAGCAGTGGAAAATTTCCTGGTTTCCCCAGTTCTAACAAGTATGTATTCTCTCTAGCCTCGGCGTGTTACATAATCTCTACTTAATACTACAGTTGATTTATTAGATGACAGTACCATCTAGCCTACTATTGATGGTAGCATAATTTCCTTCTGTGTTCGACCAGTAGTGTATATAGCTTGAAGTGGAGACTGAAGCATAACCACTAACTATAGAATGATCCAGTACTTACAAATACACTATCATATAGATTTAAGCTTGCATGCTTTTGCACAAAGGTATAGTAATTTTAGCATTATCATGACAGTTTTTCATGCAACGGTGTTCCTTTGTGCAAATGATTGTTGACTGTGAACTTTCATGTACTTGCTAAATCTATACCAGCCCATAGTCTTTTTCACATCACATGTTTCATTTTAGCACTTCACTTTTACAATAGCAATTTGGTCAGAGCACTCGGTGTTGCTCTTCCCACTCATTCCAGTTGCACATCTCATGGTGATGTGTATCCTACCCGATGCTAAGTACTGTGGCAATGCATGTATCACTCTGCACCCACCATCAGCAGAGATGATATAGAATCTGTCAAAATTGGATCACAAAGGAGTCCCCTGAATACTGAGTCTGAAGGAAACCCCAAAATTTGTGTTCTGCACACCATCCCCAGTGGAATCGACCCACATAAAATAGGTAATGCAACCACCTAATGTGTTGACAGAATTGGAAGTTCATTTATTTTAAGTAACCCTTTATATCCCTTGAGAAATTTTAAAACTAAAAATATGACAATTACCATTATACACACACAAAAACAATTGAATTACATTAGCTCCTCATTATACCTACTTGAACTGGTTAACCTCTTGCTATTTGCCAAACTCCACACACCTCAAATTAGCCATACTATTTATAATACCTCCTGGTGCAAAATTATAAGTGCCTCCTTATTCTTTACAGTCCTTTTAGCATTATTAAGATAACTATAACACAAAACATAAATATCCCATGAATGCTTTTATATTAAGCACGTAATACTCAATAACTTCATGCATAATTGTATATTAATATTGCATGATTATGATGAGTGAAACAGCTCACCTGTAATTCAGTCTGGGGTAGTTGTAACATGCAAATGTGTTGTTTCCTGTTTGCCACCAAGCATCCTGTTGCATTTTTTTATTCCTTTCTACCTTCCTATTCGAATTTTACCCACTTTTTCTTATAGCTTAGCACCATAATATGGTGCATCATAAAATCAGTGCCCAACACAACATCTTGTATTAATCCTCTCACAATAAAGCAACTCACTGTGAACTCAAATCAATGTCTTTACAGTTCTACTAACATTTCTTCTGTTGCAGGTTTGCTCAGCCCACCTGTTGCAGTTCTAATTTTTACACCAGTGATGTTAAAAATTACCAGTTCCATGGTCTTATGCCTGTTTAACAAATTTTTGAACATTGACCACACCTTGCTCTCAGAACCAATAAGCTTACGTATTTTCTTGTCACAAACATTGGTTCCTAAGACTGGCTGTACATTTTCTGTTTCTTCATCCTGAAAATATTTGTGCACTTGCACTGTATTCATGTCCTCTGCCAAAGAGTCTTGAGCCTTTTTATCTCCTTCCATTAATTCATGAAATAGTTTCTCCACCCCTGGTTCTCTTGTCAATTTCGTTCCGTATCTTGGCCATTTCAAAATCTCACATACCCTTCTGATGTCTGTTATTTTGACTTCATAAACACCATTCATCTTTTGTTTACTTGTCCAGATCTCTTGTACCACAATCTATTTTGACTTCGTCATTCAAAGTCTGATTCGATGCGCTCAACAGAATTGAATGTACTCATGTTTTCTTCTGTCGTATTACTCTCAGTAACTTTACCAGCTAGACATAAAATATAATTATTTACCTCACCCTTTTCATCTTCCTCCAAAAACAATTCATCTGAGTCCTCCCCCCTAACAGTTCCACTGTCTCAGCTGATAAGGAAAACACCACATCACCTTCACCAACATTTTTTGGCCTTAAATCTCTGTTATTGCTTAAATATTTATAGCTCCAACAGAGTACTCCTTTGGAATTATGGCACCTTCCATTTCTATTAAATTAGGAACTGTTCTCAGTCCGTGTTCTGAGGCCTAAGCCCTGATATTCACATCACAGACAATCCACAGACATCTTCCCAATTTCAAAATCTTTTAAAAAGAATTCATCATACACTTCTCTTGCGCTAGCATCTTAATAAAAGATGTTGTGTGAGGCACTGATTTTTATGATGAACAGCATGTTTGGTGGCGAACAGCACACAACACATTTGTATGTGACAATCACCCCAGAATACATCACCAAGGAGCTGTTTCACTCACCATACATAACAGATATACAATTATGCATAAAATTATTAAGTAATACATGGTTAATATAAAAATGATCATCGGATAATCATGTCTTGTGTTATGGTGATCCTAATGGTTCTCAAAAGAATGGAAAGGCAAAGGATGCACTTACAGTTTCGTACCAGGAGGTATTACAAATAGTTGTCGTAATTGGAGGCATGTGGAGGTTGGCAAGCGGCAATCAGTCACTTCAGCTTGGGATAATTAAATTGTAATGTAATTAAAATGTTTTTGTATGTGTATAACTGTAATTGTCATTTAGTTAGGTTTAAAATATATCAAGGGATATAAATGTTTAGTTAAAATAAATGAACGTCTAGTTCAGTCAAAGCATTAAGCTGGCTTGCATTGGCTCTTACAAGCATGTCAATTCCACTGGGAATAATGTACAGAGCACAGACTTTGGGGATTCATTAAGACATTGAATTGTGGGGGCTGCTTTGAGATCCAATTTTTACAGATCCTACATCATCTTGGTTGATGTTGGGTGCAGAATGACACAGGCATAGTTGCAGTACTTACTGTTGGGTACCAGACTTACCACCGTGAGATGTGCAACTGGAAAGAGTAGGGAGAACAATGCCAGGTGCTGTGACCAACTTGCCATTATAAAAGTAAAGTACAATGTTGAAACATGTATAATGGGCTGATGTAAATTATTCAAATAAGTGACAAGTGAGAGTCAACAATAATTTACGGTGTGGTACACTGTTGCATAAAAGACCTTTCAAGTTACTGCTTCATTGTGCTAAAGTATGCAAAGTCACTCAATTTTTAATCTATAGAATAGTTTATTTATAATTACTGGATCATTCTATATTTACTAGTACTGCTTCATTCGGCACTTCAATCTACTTACACTACTGGTCAGACAAAGATAGAAATTATGCTAACATCAATGGTTTGCTATGTGTTACAGAATGTTTCATCAAATAAATCAAATGTAGCATTGAGTGGAGATTCTGTATTATGATGAGGCTAGAGAGAAAACATTATGCTGCCATTAAGAGTTATTTGTAAAACTGGGGAAATAAGGAAATGTTCCACTGCTGCAGTAAGGCAACAAAGTGTAAACAATAAAATACACTCCTTAACAAGTGTTGTATGGAAAACCAGTGTAGCAAAGGAGTGTAACCATTAGTTTGAACTGCTGAAGGGCATTACGTTGGTTCCCTTTCAGGAAATGCATTTAACGTGGCATTAATATAGGAAACAGATGATGTTTCTATGTATAATGATGTAGCCTGGTAAATGGTAATGGGTTCCACCAAGCTCGGTATGACAAGGACCTATGGTCAAAGAATGGATTAGCAGGAGTGAGCATATAGTCTTAAATGGTAGGCACTTACGTGTAAGACAAGAGGGCAGCTAACAGCTACAAATGTGCAAAGCAGTGTTGTTTGGAAATACGAAGCTGAGAATAGAACAAACACTCTAATAACTTAGAGTGAAATGAGAGATATTGAGGCAGTAATCCAAAGGGTTATATGTCAGTCAAAGGAATGCAATGTTATGTAAACAAAGACAACTGTAACTACAGGCATAACTAGATTGTGCACTGTAGGCATTTATACCTTATAAATAACAAACACAGCAATCTTACAAGGTAGACGTAATATTTGATAATGGTTTTGCACAATAGTCATTATCATGAGTAGCAACAGAAATTATATTATTGTTATTTAAAGTATCATGATAATGAGTGTGCACATTAATTGAGCCATACCAGAAAATACTCCACACATTCACTTATAAAGGAAGTAATTGAGCCATATCAGAAAATACTCCACACATTCACTTATAAAGGAAGTGGTACATGATTAATAGTATAACACATTAATTTAACATATTGATTTTGTCAACGGTATTTGAATGAAAGTGTAATAACCACACATTCTTGTCTATGAAAAGCATAGATATGTGCTTAAAGGAATAGTAATTAGTATCAGTAGACATAGTATCAAATAATGTTTCAAGTAAAATATGTAAATTAATTGTAGAACTATTATTGTAGTAATGGGGTACAATTCCATTTACATTTACATCTACATTTACATTTTCAGCTCGTTTTCATTCCATTTCCTCTGCGCACAGTCTCTCAAACTGTTGTGTAAAGTGTATTATCTGGTAGTGAGCTGCTCCATTTATGCTTAAATATTTCTAGCTACAACTGAGTATTCCTTTGTAATTAATGCAACCCTCCATTTTCTCAAATTAGGACCTGTTCTCGCCCATTGCTCTAAGGTGTGACTGAGATATTCACATCATAGACCTTCGACAGACATCTTTTCAACGTCACAATTTTTAAAAAAATATTCCTGCTACACTTCTCTTGTGCTAACTTTTGTGTCCTTCTGTTAAGTGCTTTCACCACCTTAAACTATTTATTCTTCCACAATTTCAGCAACAGCATTTTTAAAATTTTCAAATATGATCTCCAATCACAAAAGTGTATTCCACTTCCTCCTTTATATACTACTCAGCATTCATTTTGTGATCCAGCTCAGTAGTTTCCTCATAATTTCTTACTGTTCTCTGTGTGTGGCTTATAACAGTCATTGACTTTTTATCATCATCTAAAATGATTGGCTCCCCATCCACTATAGAAATGAAAGCTTTGATTTTCTCTTCTGAGACATCTAATCCAGCAGTATCACAATGCTCGTCAATTACTTTATTCTCTGAAATCTCCTCCTGACTTCCCTTTGACAATGAATGAATTACATCTTTCAACATAAATTCAACCTTCTGTACATCCGTCAATACAACATATGAACCACTATCACTTCCTTCTTGAACACCCATCGATGCATCCACTGAGTTACAACCGACATTGCAGTGATTACTGCTGTTGGATTATATATCAATTGAGATGAGATTACAGTCAATCCCTGCCAAGGCTGTATTTGCTTCTAGTCTCTTAACTGATACCAATATTGTTTTTCAATATTTTCTACCAATAGCCTCATCATACCGTGAATCAAATAAATATTTTACTCCGATTTTCTTGTCATTTGATACATCTTTCCCATGTATTTCTCTTTCCCTTCTGTTACTCTGCATCTGATTTGTCCCTACTGTCTTGCCCTCCTTTACAATCTCCATTTTCATTATTTCAACCTTGTTTGTAATTCACTATATTTTTTCGGATTGGCTACCCATCTTGTCCTTTACTATGCTGGTTTATTGACATCTCTGGACCTGAGATGAAGAGAAATCTAGTTTTCTGCTCTCCTGTTGTGGTTTCGTTGTCCTTGCATTGCTGGTTGTTTAAACCTTTACTCATTGTCCTGATGTCTAAAATTTCTTCCTCAGATTGTAGTTCCCACTTCCCTTGCCTGCTGGTGAAACTCTGTGGTTTCCAGTTTCACTACAAATTCCAAGAATTTGGCTACTGGGTTGGTTGGGCTGTGTATTAAGTCCCATTACATCGATTCTGGAAATTGTCACTTGAGGATTCTAATTTCAGATAGAACATCCAGCAGTCAAGTTTTGTGCATGGGTTTAGCTACTTCACACACACAAAACATTCTCATTATTGTATTGCCATATCTGTAAATTGGCCCATTAAAGAACTTGTTCTGAAGTTTCGTCTGTTTTGCCTCACTCCAGGATTTATTTACAAAACATTTTTCAAATTCCTCATAAATAGCTAAACAAGTCATTGAACAGTTTTTCCCACTGTTGCACATTTCTTTCTAACTGCTTTCCACTAGTTTTATTTTACACACATAAGAAATTCCTGGTGTGCAGCTGTCTTTACATGCTACAAGAAAATCTGGCAGATGGTACTTTCCCTTGTTAGGAAAGCATATTGAAGATCCTGGTCCACCACATGGTACATTTATTAAGGTGGCGACCTGATCCATCACTAACACATCTACTTTCAAACTCATCTCCTCCAAACCCCAATGAATTTTTTCCAATGACCATTTTGCAATTTACAGTTATTTCAGGCACATTCTGAATCGCATCTTGTTTTTCCATCAAAAGTGCATTCTGCTTCAGAAAACAGTAATTAACACCACCCCTAATGGTCATGCATCTTTTCCACTTTTAGGTCCATTGACCTTTTTAACATCATTTATTTTCTCATCCACACAGCCTTCTTCATCAGGAATTTCATCAATTTTGGTTCTCATCTTATTTAACTTCCACTCAATCATAACATCTACATTGGTTTTAATTTTCCCAACCCAAACATTAGCCCACCACCCCCATGGCGCCCTTCCCTCCTCATCCCCCCCCCCCCCCTCACCTCCCCCCCCCCCCCCCCACCTCCGCCCTTGTCTGTCCTTGAGTTTATTGGGTTTTAACAACTGAAATTTCGGTTGATAGAGCAGTTTGCATTTTCTCCATACTAAACAGTAGAGCTAGATTATCTGCAACACGTTAGTATTTGGAACTTACAAATCTAAACTTCCTGATCTCACTTCAAGCTATTTGGCAGACTATTGTTCTCCAAACCACAAGTGTTCAGTGACTGAACGTGATAGCTGCAGTTTCTGATGGTACGCCAGCAAAGGTACACACATTGACATCTTTGTCACTAGTACTTACCTATTCTCCCATGATGACTTCCTTTTCTCGGATGACGTCACCGAAAAGTGTATATTCTGCCGATTCTAGATCTGCTGCTGATGACTACGCTGAAGCTCTCATGGTTATAGCTGATTTCTGTACTGTTGATTCTGATGCTGAAGCTGATGACACTTATTCAGTGCACTTTCATTGTGCAATCATCTTCCCTCCTCCGCTGCTTAATATCACAGGCAACTCTGTGTACTACAACTGCTGAATGTTTCTAAGCTCAATGTCCCTATCCAAAATTGTCTACACCTCTCAGGACCGCGACAACTCATACTTGATTGTAAATTCAGAACTAAATAAGTTTAAGACCACATTCCAGATAAGAAAGAGCCCATTTGTGACTTAACTGTCATAGTCCAATGCAGAACTCTGTTAGTTAAAAATTGGCTCGTAGGTTTTCCAGGGTTGTGGCATACACAGCATTCTTAACACTCTAATGTGATAGAGGCCAATCAGTCCACTGCACTCGTAATCCTGCCATCTAATGGTTGAGGGCAGACACACAATGTGAGTTAAACTTTATTACACGTAACATATCAGAAAAATTGCAGTAATAACATATGCTATGCCCCAGAATTATATTTAATGTAACTGTTTAATTCAGAAAGACATGAATTCCTGCTGAATTGTGGTCCTTAATGAAGCAAAACAGTGAGTCATTTAGTAAGAATGTCCCATTTTCAACATAACTGGTAGCATGTGAGTGGTGGTAGCCTTAACTTAATATGCTTAAATTGCTAAGTGTGTTTATAAACCAGGTCTTATAACCCCACTCTCAGATGCATAAACTAAAGTCCATATAAAGTGCAATACATGCGCAAGCTCTGTCAGCCAAAGTCATAAACTCAAGTCTCTGTTCATAATCTCTGAGTTGGCTGGACTCCCGATCTTAAAAAATACGAGTTTATGATGGTCATAATCAAATATTCAGTCTCATGTCAGAAAAACCAAAGCAGCCCTCTATGTCTGATGGCCATAACATAACTTGTGTGTGCATTTTCCAGCAACTCCTAAGACACACCTCTCCCACCACCATGTCCACCAAAGTCACCAAAGATATCTCATGGGGTCTCTATTAGATCACTACCACATAACGCACTTTTTGCAACACTTTGACAGATTTCTTGCAGTTGAAATGGAGTGAAACCAATCTGGAAATGTAATTTTAAATGGAATTTGACCCCATTCCTGCACTAATAATTCTACAACTAATTTATATATGTTACATGTCTAATCATACTAATTACTACTCCTTTAAGCACAGATGTATGCTTTTCATAGCAACAATGTGCATTTTTCACACATTCAATCAAATACTGTCAGTAACATCAACATGTCAAATTAATTTGGCATATGATTATCTACGTACCACTTCCTGTATAAGTGTGGTGTCTGTAGTATTTTTCTTGTATGAGACAATAAATATAAACACTTATCATTGTAGCATATTAAATAATAATAATATTTCTGTCACTGCTGGTGATAATGACTGCTGTGAAATGCCATTACCTAATATTATGTCTACCTTGTAGGTCTGCCATATTTGTTATGTATAATGTGTAACTTCCTACAGTATAGAGTGTAGTTATGCTTGTAGTTACAGTTGGTGCTTGTGTACATAGGATTGCATTCGTTGGTTGACATATAACCATTATGCTTACTGTATGAATATTTCTAATCTCATTCTAAGTTATTCGAGTGTTTGTTCTGTTCAGAGCCTTGGTGTTTCCAAACAACACAGCTTTGGATATTTGTAGCTGTTAGCCAAGCTGTTGGCATTTTACATGTAAATGCCTACCACTTAAACCCAGATTCTCACTCCTCCTAATCCATCCTTAGTCAATAGGCCCTCGTCTTGTTGAGCTCGGTTGAACCCATTACCGTTTGCCCACCCTTTGTAGAAATACGTAGCACAGTCAACAGTTTTCTATACTAAATCAATGTTGAACACATTTCCGGAAAGGGAAAGATTCCTGGCATCCTTCTGCAATTCAAACTAATGGTTATGTTCCTTTCCTGCTGCCGTTATCCATACAAAACTCATTAAGGAGTGTATTTTATTGTTTACATTTCTGTGCCTTACTTCAGCAGTGAAATATTTCCCACTTTTCCCCATATAAATTTTAATGACAGTATAATGGTTTCTCTCCAACCTCACCATGTTACAAAATCTCTGCTTACTGCTACATTTGATTTGTTAGATGACAGGTACCACCTAGTGCACCATTGATGTTAGCATTATTTGTGTCTCTGTCTGATCAGTAGTGCAAATAGACTGAAGTGGTGACTGAAGCATTACTACTAACTATAGAATGTTCCAGTACTTACAAATACATTATCCTACAGAATTAAACTTGCATACTTTTACACAAACACATAGCAATTTTAATATTATGATGAAATGTTTTATGCAGTGGTGTTCCTTTATGCAAATGACTGTTGACTCTCAGCTTTCACTTACTTGCGTAATCTATACCAGCCCATGGTGTTTCGTCACATCACATGTTTCGTTGTAGCACCTGGTGTTGCTCTACCTACTCTTTCCAGTTACACATCTCATGGTGATGAGTGTGGTACCCAATGCTAGGTACTGCAACCATGTGTGTGTCACTCTGCACCTAACATCAGCAATGATGGTGTAGAATGTGTCAAAATTGGATCACAAAGCAGCCTTCGGAATACTAAGTCTGTAGGAATCTCCAAAATTCGTCTTTTACACACCATCCCCAATGGAATCGACACACGTAAGAGGCAATGCAACCACCTAATGTGTTGACAGAATTGGATGTTCATTTAATTTAAGCAACCATTTATATCTGTTGAAAAATTTTAAAACTAAAAAAATGACAATTACTATTATACACACCCAAAAACAAGTGAATTACATTAGCTCCTCATTATCCCTACTTGTCCTGATTAACTTCTTGCTGTTTGCCAAACTACACACCCCTCAAATTATGACGACTATTTGTAATATCTCCTGGTGCGAATTTATAAGTGCCTCCTTATTCTTTACAGTCCTGCTAGTATTATCAAAATCACCAGAACACAAAACATAAGTACTCCATTAATGTTTTTATATTAAGCATGTAATACTTAATAACGTCATGTATAATTGTATATTCATTATGCTCTGTTAAATGAGTGAAACAGCTCATCTCTAATTGACTCTGGGATAGTTATAACATGCAAATGTGTTGTTTTCTGTTTGCCGCCAAGCTTCCTGTTGAATTTTATACTTCATTTCTGCCTTCCTGTTCGAATTTTAACCACTTTTTCTTATAACGTAGTACCAGCCTATACTTCATCATAAAATCAGTGCTCAACACAGCATCTTTTATTAATCTTTTCACAATAAAGCAACTCATTGTGAACTGTAATCAATGACTTTGCAATTCTACTAACATTTCTTTTGCTACGGGTTTGCCCAACCCAACAGTTGCAGTTGTAGTTTTTACACCAGTGACATAAAAAATTACCAATTTCTTGGCCTTTAGCCTATGTAACAAATTTTCGAACATTGACAATACCTTGCTCTCAGAACCTATAAGTGCACGTATTTTCTTGTCACAAACATTGATTTCTAAGATTGGCTGAACATTTTCTGTTTCTTCATCCTCCAAACATTTTTCTCTTCATGGGTTCTTTTCTATTTTTGTGTACCTGCACTGTATTCATCTCCTCTATCAAAGAGTGTTGAGCCTTGTTATCTCCTTCCATTAATTCATGAAGTAATTCCTCCACATCTGGTTCTCTTATCAATTTCATTCCTGATCTTAGCCTTTTCAAACTCTGAAATACCCTTCTGATGTCTGTAATTCTGACTACATAAACACCATTCATCTTTAGTATACCTGTCTAGATCTTTTGTACGACAATCTAGTTTGACTTCGTCATTCAAAGGCTGATTCGATGAGATGAGATTATGGTCAATCTCTGCCAAGGTCGTATCTGCTTCTGGTCTCGAAACTGATTGTTTTGAAAAAGTTTTCCACCATTAGCCTCATCATCCCCCGAATCAGATACATCTTTTATTCTGATTTTCTTTTCATTTGATACATTTTTCCCATGTATTTCTCTTCCCTTGCTGTTAATCTGCATCTGATTTGTCCCTGCTTTATTGCCCTCCTTTACAATCTCCATTTTCATACTTTCAACCTTGCTTTCTAACTGATTATATTTTTTTGGATTTGCTACCCATCTTGTCCTATTCCATACTGGTTTAGATCAACATATCTGGACCTGAGATGGAGAGGAATCTAGTTTTCTGCTCTCCTGTTGTCTTTATGATGTCATTGCATTGCTGGTTGTTCAAACCTTCACTCCCTGTCATGATGTCTAAAATTTTCTGCCTCATTATTCCCCCCTTTAATTTTTTTCATTATTACTGCTGTGCCTGTGAAATAGTTTTGATTGATTCCTTTTGTTTTAATTAATATTTACATTGTAGTTCCTATTCCCTTGCCTGCTGGTGAAACCTTGTGGTTTCCAGTTTCACTACAAATTCCAAGAATTTGGCTACTGTGTTGGTTGGGCTGTATATTAAGTCCCATTGCATCAGTTCTGGAAATCGTTACTTGACTATTGTAATTTCAGTTAGAACATTCAGCGGTCAAGTTTGTGCATCAGTTTAGTCACTTCTCATACACTTGTTTGAAGTTTTGTCTGTTCTGATAAACTCCAGAAGCTATTTACAAAACATTTTTCAACTGCCTCATAACTGGTAAACAAGTCATTTAACAATTTTGCCTACTGTTGCACATTTTCTTTTTAAGTGTCTTTCTACTAGTTTTATTTTTCACACATCAGACATCCTGGTGTGCAGCTGTCTTTACCTGTCAGATGGTTCTTTCCTTTGTTAGGAAAGCATCTTGAAGATCCTGGTCCACCACATGGTACATTTATTATAGGGAATACCCCATCCATCACTAACACATCTACTTTCAAGCTCATCTCCTCCACACCCAACTGAGTTTTTCCAAAGACCAATTTGCAATTTACAGTTCTCTTAGGCATATTGTGAAGTACATCTCGTGTTTTCCCCAAAAGTGCATTCAGCTTCAGCAAACAGTTACTAACACCACCCTTGAATTATTAATGCATCCTTTTCCACTTTTAGCTTCATTGACTTTTTAACATCACATGTTTTCTCATCCATGTGGCGTACTTCGTCTCTAATTTTGTACATTATGGTTCTGTTTTGAGCTAACTTCATGTCAATTATACCATCTATATCCATTTTAATGTCCTTCATCTGTCTTTGAATGTAGTTTGTTTTTACAATTAAAATTTCATTTGATAGATCAGTCTACATTTTTCCCATACTGAACTGTAGAGCCCCATTATCTACAACACGTTATTAATTGGAACTTAAAAAAATAAACTTCCCAATCTGACTTCAAGCTATTCGGCAGACTATTGTTCTCCAAACCACAAGTGTCCAGTGACAGTTTGAAAGTGACGTCTTCAGTTAGTGATGGTAGACTAGCAAAGGTACATACATTGACATCTTTGTCACCAGTATTTACCTATTCTCCTATGGTGATTGCCTTAGCTCTCATGATGTCACCAAAAAGTGAATAGTCTGCTGTCACTGGATCTGCTGATGAAGACTCTGAAGCTCTCATGGTTGTAGTCCAAGTCTGCACTGTTGGTCTCCTCTGCTGAAGCTGATGACACTAAATGCACTTTCATTATGCCAGCATCTTCCCTCTTGCACTGCTTAGTATCACTAACAACTCTGTGTACTACTGCTGCTGAATGTTTCTAAGCTCAAAGCCCCTATACAAAACTGGCTACACCTCTCAAGACCTGGACAACTGATTCTGGCTTGTAAATTCAGAACTAAAAGAATTCAGGTCCACATTCGAGGCGAGAAAGACCCCATTTGTGAATTAACTTTCTTGGGCTAATGCTTTGTTAGTTAAAAAGTTGGTTTGTTGGTTTTTCAGGCTAGTGGCATAGAAGGTCTTCTTTACACCCTAATATGGTAGTGACCAATCAGTCCACTGCCCTGGTAATCCTGCCATGAAATGGTTGAGGGCAGACACATAACGCAAATTAAAGATTATTAAACATAACATATTAGGAAAATTGCAGTAATAACATATGCTTTACTCCAGATTCATATTTTATGAAACTAGTTTTAGCTAGATATAGCTTCCTACTGAATTGTGGTCATTAATGAGACAAAGCCATGAGTCCATTTAGTAAGAATGTCCCGTTTTCAACATAAGTAACAGCACACAAGTGATGCTAGTCTTAACTTAATGTGCTTAAATTGCTAAGTGAGTTTATACACCAGGTCTTCTAACCCCACATCAGATGCATAAACTAAAGTTCATATAATATGCAATACAGACACATGCTCTGTCAGCCAGAGTCACAATCGTAAGTCTCTGTTCGTAATCTATGACTTGACTAGTCTCCCCATCATGAAAAATAAAATTTTATTGTGGTCATAATCAAATATTCAGTCACGCATCAGAAAAACTAAACCAGCTCTCTGTCTGATGGCCATAACATAACTGTTCCTTGCATATTCCAGCAGCTCCCAAGACCACATCTCCCACTGCCATGCCCACGGATGTCACTAAAGATAACCAATTGGATCCCTATTAGTTCCCTACCACATATGGCACTTTTTGCAACACTTTGATAGATTGCATGCAGTTGAAATTTAGTGAAAATAGTCTGGAAATGTAGATGTAGATGTAGATGTAAATGTAAATGGAACTGGACCCCTTTCCTGCACTAATAATTACATATGTTACATGAAACATTATTTGATACCATGTCTACTGATACAGACATATGCTTCTCATAGGCAAGAATGTGTATGTATCTCACTTTCAGTCAAATACTGTTGACAAGATCAATATATTAAATTAATTTGATATACTATTAACTATGAATGGCTTCCTGTATTAGTCTATGTATGTAGTAATTTTCTGGTATCACACATTTAATGTAAACAATTATCACTGTAGCATATTAAATAATAATAATGAAATTTGTGTTGGTACTGGTGATGATTGCTGTGCAATGCCATTATCTGATATTATGTCTACGTTGTAGGACTGCCTTCTTTCTTATTTATAATGAGTAAATGCCTGCAGTATAGAATCTAGTTATGCTAGTAGTTACTGTTGTTGCTAGTGTACATAGGGTTGAATTTGTTGGACTGACATATAATTGTTATTCTTATTGCATTAATATTTCTTTTCTCATTCTAAGTTATTAGAGTAGTTGTTCTGTTCAGAAACTTGGTCTTTGCAGACAACACAGCTTTCGATATTTGTAGCTGTTAGCTGGCCTCTTGACTTTGCCCACCACTTAAGGCCAGATTCTCACTCCTGCTAATCCATCCTTTGTCCACAGGCCCTTGTCATGTCCCACAGGCCCTTGTCATGTCGAGCTCAGTTTAATCCATTACCGTTTCCCCATTCTTTGTCCACATACACAGCACACTCAACATTTTTTTATACTAAATCCAAGTTGAATTCATTTCCTGAAAGGGAACCACCTCTGGCGTCCTTCAGCAGTTCAAACTATTGGTTATGCTCATTTGCTGCTCTGGTTTTTCATACAACACTCGTTAAGAAGTGTCTTTTATTGTTTACAGTTCAGGGCTTTACTGCAACAGGGGAAAATTTCCTGATTTATCCAGTCCTAACAAGCAACTCTTAATGGCAATGTTACGTGTATTCTCTAGCCTCATCACGTTACAAAATCTCTACTTAACGCTACAGTTGATTTATTATGTGAGGCGCTTAGTACCACCTAGCCTACTATTGATGTTAGCATAATTTCTTTCTGTGTTTGCCCAGTAGTGTAAATAGCTTGAAGTGGTGACTGAAGGATTACTACTGACGATAGAATGATCGAGTACTTGTAAATACACTATGCTATAGATTTAAAGTTGCATACCTTTGCATAAAGAGGTAGCGATTTTTAATATTATCATGAAAGGTTTTTTATGCAATGGTGTTCCTTTATGCAAATTGGTGTTGACTTTCTGCTTTCACTTACTTGCATAATTTATACCAGCCCATGGTGTTTTGCAGTATTACATGTTTTGTTGAAGCACTTCACTTTTATAACAGCCAAATGGTCACAGCACATGGTGTTGCTCTCCCCACTATTTCCAGCTGCACATCTCATGGTGATGAGTGTGGTACCTGATGTCATGTACCTAACTACTGCAGCCATGCATGTGTCACTCTGCACCCACCATCAGCAAATATGATGTAGAATATGTCAAAATTGGATCACAAAGCAGCCCCCTGGATACTAAGTCTGAAAGAATCCCAAAACTTCTTGTTCTGCACACCATCTCTAGTGGAATTGACACACATATAAGAGACACTGCAACCAACTAATGTGTTGACAGAATTGGATGTACATTTATTTTGAGTAACCATTTATAACCCTTGAGAAATTTTAAAACTAAAAAAAAATGACAGTTACCATTATACATAAACAGAAACAGTTGAATTACATTAGCTCCTCATTATGCCTACTTTAACTGATTAACCTCTTGCTGTTTGCGATACTCCACACACTTCAGATTATGCCAAGTACTTGTAATACCTCCTGGTGCAAATTTATAAGTGCCTCCTTATTCTTTGCAGTCCTTTTAGCACTATTAAGATCACCATAACACAAAACATAAATATCCCATTAATGTTTTTTATTAAGCATGTAGTACTTAATAACTTCATGCATAATTGTATGTACATTATCCACCAATGTGATGAGCGAAACAGCTCATCTGTTCTTGAGCCTGGGATAGTTGTAACATTAAAATGTGTGGTTTCCTGTTTGCCACCAACCATGCTGTAGAATTTTATTCTTCCTCTCTACCTTCCAGTTCAAGTTTTAACCATTTTTCCTTATAACTTAACACCATCCTATACTTCATCATAGAACTAGTGATCAACACAACATCTTTTATTAATCTCCTCACAATAAAGCAACTCATTGTGAACTGAAATCAATGGCTTTGCGATTCCACTAACATTTCTTCTGTTATGCTTTTGCACAACCCACCTGTTGCAGTTCTATTTATTACACCAGTGACATAAAAAATTACTAATTTATTGGTCTTATGCCTATTTAACAAATTTTTGAACATTGACAATACCTTGCTCTCAGAACCAATAAATGCATGTATATTCTTGTTACAAACATCTTTTCCTAAGGTTGTCTGTACATTTTCCATTTCTTCATCCTCCAAACGTTTTCCTCTTCATTGGACCTTTTCTATTTTTGTGCACCTACTCTGATTTCATCTCCTCTATCAAAGAGTCTTGAGCCTTGTTATCTCTTTCCATTAATTCATGAAGTAATTCCTCCATCCTTGGTTCTGTTATCAATTTCCTTCCCTATCTTGGCCTTTTCAAAATCTCACATAACCTTGTGATGTCTGTAATTTTGACTACATAAACACCATTAACCTTTAGTATACTTGTCTAAATCTTTTGTACTACAATATATTTTGACTTTGTCATTCAAAGTCTGATTCAGTGCTCTTGACAGAATTTAATGTACTCATCTTTTCTTCCATTGTATTACTCTCAGCAACTTTACCAGCTACACATAAAATATAATTATTTATAACACCGTTCTCATCCTCCTCCAAAAACAATTCATCTAATTCTGCCGACCTAACAGTTCCACTATCTCAGTCGATAAGGAAAACATCACATCACCTTCACCAACATTTTGTGGCCTTAAATCTATGTTAATGCTTTAAATATCTGTAGCTACAACAGAGTATTCCTTTGGAATTAATAGAACCCTCCATTTCTGTCAAATTATTACATGTTCTCCCTCCTTGTTCCTAAGCCTGATGCCAGATATTCACATCATAGACATTCCACAGACATATTTTCAATTTCACAATCTTTTAAAAGGAATTCATCATACACTTCTCTTGCGCTAACATCTTAATAAAAAAATGTTGTGTGGGGCACTGATTTTATGATGAAGAATAGGGTGGAGTTAAGTTATATGACAATATGGTTGCAATTAGAAGAAGAAGGTAGAAAAGCGAGAATAAAATTGTACGGGATGTTTGGTAGCAAACAAAAAACTATTCATTTGTATGTGAGAATTACCCCAGACTCCATCACAGAGGAGCTGTTTCACTCACCATTACTGTACATAATAGATACACAATTATGCATAAAATTATGAAGTAATACATGTTTAATATTAAAATATTCATGGGTTATTTATATCTTGTGTTATGGTGATCTTAATAGTGCTCAAAGGAACTGAAAGTATAAGGAGGCACTTATAATTTCACACCCGGATGTTCTACAAGCACTTGGTGTCATCAAGGTATGTGGAGGTTGGGAAAGGGCAATCAGTCAGCAGGATCAGTAGGGATGATGAGAAGCTAATGTAATTAAATTGATTTTGTATGTGTATAACTGTAATTGTCATTTAGTTACGTTTAAAATTTATCAAGGAATATAATTTTTTACTTAAAATAAATGAACATCTAGTTTTGTCATAGCATGAGGTGGTTTGCATTGGCTCTTACAAGCACGTCAATTCCACTGGGAATGGTGTGCAGAGCACAGACTTTGGGGATTCGTTTGGACTTACATCATCTTTGCTGATGTTGGGTGCAGAATGACACATACATGGTTGCAATACTTAGACATCATCATGATTTAACAGTTCCAGCTTCCTGGGTACTGGTAATGAGCCTCTTCCACTTCATCCTGTGCAAATACACCTGTTCACAGAGATCATCATCCACAGTCCATCCTCTGGTCACTAAATCAGCTTTAATCAAGTCCATCCATTGAGAATGAGGTCTTCCTTGTGGACTTTTCCCATCCACCTGTCTTTACAAATTTAATTTAGTTGTTCCAGTTGGCTCCATTCTCATCACATGCCCGTACCATTGAAGTCTATATGTGCCAACTCGATCTAATTTGGATGTCTTTATTCCTTAACATGTCCATCCTTATCTTCTGGATGGTGGATCTAAGAAATTTTATATCTGATGCTTGCAGCCTTAATGATTCTCTTTTTGTGAGGGTACATGTTTCAATACTAATGGTCAATATTGGTATGAAATAGTTGTTAAACATCATCAATTAGGCTGGTTTTGGAGTGAGGTTAACCCATAAAAGTGATCTTACTTGTTGGTAGAATTCATTTCCTTTTTGCACTCTGTTGGTGATTTCATTTCTGACCAAATTATGACTGGCCATTACACTTCCAAGGTAAGGAAAACTGTCAACACATACTCTAGTCGGTGGTCTCCTAGTTTTACACGTGCTGGTTGCCCATCCCTGTAGACTGCCATCTTTACTGTCTTGGTCTTGCTGATGTTGAGGTTATATTTCTGGAACTGAGATTTACATTCATAGAAGCTGATCTGCACTTTCTCCTCAGTTTCACCCCATATCATGATGTCATCACAAAAGGCAAATACATTCAGTTCACTTGACTGCTCCTGGCGTTCTTTGTTATAGTATCCATAACAGTAGTGCATAGCAGTGAGGACAGTGCACTTCCTTGCTGAACTCCACTCTCCATTTCAAACTGTGATGATCGTCCTTCCCCAATTCGTACACAGCTAGTATAGTCTTTTATCAACATCTGAATTTTTTTATTAGTCTTTCAGGCACATTCTTTTCCTCAGGCATTCCCAATTCTTATCTCTTATAACACTATCATAGGCTTTTTCTATACCCAGGCATATAATGACTAGGTTCTTACCTTTCTCCCAATACCTCTCCATCAACATGTGGGTGCAAAAAATTAGATCTATTGTTGATCTGTTACTTCTGAAGCCATATTGTTCCACTCCAGCTGTGGTTTTATGATAGTTCTCAGTCTCTTTTCTATGATCTTCTCAAGTATTTTCAGCCCATGAGACAATAGTTATTCCTCTGTAGTAGATGTGTTTCCACCTGCTTCCTTTCTTAAACAGGGGAATCATTACACCCTTGCTCCAATTTGCAGGTATTTTGTTATCTGCTCATTTGGCATTGAGTACTCGGTGCAGCCATTGTATGCTTTGGATACCTGCTGCCTTTATCATGTCTGTGTTCACTTCATCTGCACCTGAAGATTTTTCTTTAGGCATAGATTTTAAGGCTGCCTTTGTTTCTGTTCAGGTGATGTGAGTTTCCTCATTGTAAATGTGGATTTCCAGTTCTGTATTTGGTTCTTCAACTGATCTATTTAATAGGTGGCCAAAATGGTGTTTCAGGACTTCTCTCATGTCAATTTCTGCCCTAACCAGATTTCCATTTTCATATTCAACTGCTTTTATGATATTCATTGTTTTCGTTTGACATCTGATAACCCTATATAACAGTTTCTTATTGCCTCTACTGTTCTCCAATTTCTGAGTGAATATCTTCCATGCCTTGGTCTTTTCTTCTGCAACTGTTCTTTTCTTCTGCAACTGTTCTTTTAACTTCCAGTTTCTTGATTTGGTACATTTGTTTGAGGTTTCTGATCTTTGCCTCATCTCTAATAAGTTCCAGTTTATTTTTCTCCCAATCCCTCTCTTTCCTGAAGAGATTTCTTTCCTTGATTACTGCTCTCACACTTGCATTCCATCAAGGTGTTTCCTCCTCTTTTATCATCATACTTGTCTGCCCACAAACTTCGGTTGCTTCCTTTACCAATGTGTACCTTAGTCTGCATTTTTCCTTCCATCTCTTGGTAACAGGGCTTTTATCCACTTCTGATATTCAGCTCTCTTCTCTGTTCTCTGGAGTTCCCCCATACTTTGATTTCTTTCATTTTCTTGTTCTGTACTTTTGGCACATGGAAGTTTCTGGGGTCTGCTAGTAATAGACGGTGATCATTGTCAAGGCTCTCACTAGGGATTACTCTGACATCAGTTACTGTTCCACTCCTCTCTTCATCTGTGATGATATAATCAGTTACAGTATTTTGTAATCCATCCCAACTTTATCGTGTCATCTTATGGCTCTGTCTCTTCTCAAACCAACTGTTTTTTACCACCAACCCATTCCTCATACAGAAGTCAAGGAGATGATCACCTTCTATATTTCTTCTACCATATCCATGGGGTCCCATTACATTATCATATCATGTTCTACCTGTTCCAATCTGTGCATTTAGGTCTCCTATAATGATCACTCTCTTTACTAATGACATTTCCCAGATCTCCAAGAAACTGTTTCTTACCCTCTTGACAACATCCAGTTTGAGGTGCATACACCTGTAAAAAAGTTAGTTTTCCTCTCCCTAAATGTGCAGTCATTTATATTATTCTCTCACTAATGCACTGAATGTCAGTGACTCTTCCTAGATCTTTATTCATAATGAAACTGACACCATTCTTCATCTCTTTGTGATTTCCATGCCAATACAGTATGTACTGTTTCTTTAATTTCTTCATTCCTTACCCTTTCCACTTTGTTTCACTCATCCCCAGTATTATTAATTTTCTCCTTTCCGTAAGGTCCACTTGTTCTTCACATTTTCCTGTGGGGCTGAGTCGGATGATGGTCCCAATCCGTGTAAGTCTTCTCCAGCAATTTTACTAGACCCTGTCTATCAATATTTAGTGTTGGGTACCATGCTCATCACCATGAGATGTGCAACTGGAAAGAGCAGGGAGAGCAACACCGGGTGCTGTGACCAATTGGCTATTACAAAAATAACGAGCTGTGATGGAACATGTGTAATGTGCTAACATAAATTAGTCAAATGAGTGACAGTTGAGAGTCAACAATAATTTGCGTAAATGTACACCATTGCATAAAAGACCTTTCCTGATAATATTTAAAATTACTACTTCATTGTACAGAAGTATGGAAATTCACACAATTTTGAATCTACAGAATAATGTATTCAAAAGTACTGAATCATTGTATATTTAGTAGTAATGCTTCAGTCACCACTTCAAGCTATTTACACTACTGGTCACACACAGATAGAAGTTATGATAACATCATTGGTATGCTAGGTGGTACGGAATGTGTCATCTAATAAATCAAAAGTAGTGTAGAGTGGAGATTCTGTAACATGTTGAGGCTAGAGAGAAAACATTATCCTGCCATTAAGAGCTTTTTTTACAATTGGGGAAATAAGTAAACATTCCACTGCTGCAGTAAGGCCTCTAAGCGTAAACAATAAAAGACACTCCCTAACGAGTGTTGTTTAAAAGACCAGAGCAGCAAAGGAGCATAACCATTAGTTTGAACTGCTGAAGGACATAACGATGGTTCTCTTTTGGGAAATACAGGGTGATTCAAAAAGAATACCACAACTTTAAAAATGTGTATTTAATGAAAGAAACATAATATAACCTTCTGTTATACATCATTACAAAGAGTATTTAAAAAGTTTTTTTTTTTTTTTCACTCAAAAACAAGTTCAGAGATGTTCAATATGGCCCCCTCCAGACACTTGAGCAATATCAACCCGATACTCCAACTCGTTCCACACTCTCTGTAGCATATCAGGCGTAACAGTTTGGATAGCAGCTGTTATTTCTCGTTTCAAATCATCAATGGTGGCTGGGAGAGGTGGCCGAAACACCATATCCTTAACATACCCCCATAAGAAAAAATTGCAGGGGGTAAGATCAGGGCTTCTTGGAGGCCAGTGATGAAGTGCTCTGTCACGGGCTGCCTGGCGGCCGATCCATCGCCTCGGGTAGTTGACGTTCAGGTTTCATAACTAACCTTCTTCGTAGGACTCTCCATACGGTTGTTTGTGGAATTTGCAGCTCTCTGCTAGCTCTGCGAGTCGATTTTCCTGGGCTGCGAACAAATGCTTGCTGGATGCGTGCTACATTTTCATCATATATAAAAACAAAGGTGAGGTGACTTACCGAATGAAAGCGCTGGCAGGTCGATAGACACACAAACAAACACAAACATACACACAAAATTCAAGCTTTCGCAACAAACTGTTGCCTCATTAGGAAAGAGGGAAGGAGAGGGGAAGACGAAAGGATGTTGGTTTTAAGGAAGAGGGTAAGGAGTCATTCCAATCCCGGGAGCGGAAAGACTTACCTTAGGGGGAAAAAAGGACAGGTATACACTCGCACACACGCACATATCCATCCACACATACAGACACAAGCAGACATATTTAAAGACAAAGAGTTTGGGCAGAGATGTCAGTCGAAGCAGAAGTGTAGAGGCAAAGAAGTTGTTGAAAGACAGGTGAGGTATGAGTGGCGGCAACTTGAAATTAGCGGAGATTGAGGCCTGGCGGATGACGAGAAGAGAGGATATATTGAAGGGCAAGTTCCCATCTCCGGAGTTCGGATAGGTTGGTGTTGGTGGGAAGTATCCAGATAACCCGGACGGTGTAACACTGTGCCAAGCTGTGCACCAAGGCATGTTTAGCCACAGGGTGATCCTCATTACCAACAAACACTGTCTGCCTGTGTCCATTCATGCGAATGGACAGTTTGTTGCTGGTCATTCCCACATAGAATGCATCACAGTGTAGGCAGGTCAGTTGGTAAATCACGTGGGTGCTTTCACACGTGGCTCTGCCATTGATCGTGTACACCTTCCGGGTTACAGGACTGGAGTAGGTGGTGGTGGGAGGGTGCATGGGACAGGTTTTGCATCGGGGGCGGTTACAAGGATAGGAGCCAGAGGGTAGGGAAGGTGGTTTGGGGATTTCATAGGGATGAACTAACAGGTTACGAAGGTTAGGTGGACGGCGGAAAGACACTCTTGGCGGAGTGGGAAGGATTTCATGAAGGATGGATCTCATTTCAGGGCAGGATTTGAGGAAGTCGTATCCCTGCTGGAGAGCCACATTCAGAGTCTGGTCCAGTCCCGGAAAGTAACCTGTCACAAGTGGGGCACTTTTGTGGTTCTTCTGTGGGGGATTCTGGGTTTGAGGGGACGAGGAAGTGGCTCTGGTTATTTGCTTCTGTACCAGGTCGGGAGGGTAGTTGCGGGATGCGAAAGCTGTTTTCAGGTTGTTGGTGTAATGATTCAGGGATTCCGGACTGGAGCAGATTCGTTTGCCACGAAGACCTAGGCTGTAGGGAAGGGACCGTTTGATGTGGAATGGGAGGCAGCTGTCATAATGGAGGTACTGTTGCTTGTTGGTGGGTTTGATGTGGACGGACATGTGAAGTTGGCCATTGGACAGGTGGAGGTCAACGTCAAGGAAAGTGGCATGGGATTTGGAGTAGGACCAGGTGAATCTGATGGAACCAAAGGAGTTGAGGTTGGAGAGGAAATTCTGGAGTTCTTCTTCACTGTGAGTCCAGATCGTGAAGATGTCATCAATAAATCTGTACCAAACTTTGGGTTGGCAGACTTGGGTAACCAAGAAGGCTTCCTCTAAGCGACCCATGAATAGGTTGGCGTACGAGGGGGCCATCCTGGTACCCATGGCTGTTCCCTTTAATTGTTGGTATGTCTGGCCTTCAAAAGTGAAGAAGTTGTGGGTCAGGATGAAGCTGGCTAAGGTAATGAGGAAAGAGGTTTTAGGTAGGGTGGCAGGTGATCGGCGTGAAAGGAAATGCTCCATCGCAGCGAGGCCCTGGACGTGCGGAATATTTGTGTATAAGGACGTGGCATCAATGGTTACAAGGATGGTTTCCGGGGGTAGGATCATGAAAGAAGATCATGAAGAAAAAGATCATGAAGATCATGAAGAAAAATGATCCTAATCCTACTCCTAATGATCCGACTCCTCAAGACACCATCCAAATTGAACCCTGCCCGGAACAGTTCCGTCCTCCGTCACAGCGGGACCCACCTCCTCTTCATCAAAATCACCCTCTCCAAACCTTCCAGGAATTTCTGATTTCCAGCCTTGCATCTCAATCCTTCTTAAAAAACCTTAATCCTACACCCAACATCACCACTGCTGAAGCCCAGGCTATCCGTGATCTGAAGGCTGACCGATCCATCGTCATTCTTCCGGCGGACAAGGGTTCCACGACCGTGGTACTTGATCGTCGGGAGTATGTGGCTGAGGGACTGCGTCAGCTTTCAGACAACACCACATACAAAGTTTGCCAAGGTAACCCCATTCCTGATGTCCAGGCAGAGCTTCAAGGAATCCTCAGAACCTTAGGCCCCCTGCAAAACCTTTCACCTGACTCCATCAACCTCCTGACCCCACCGACACCCCGCACCCCTACCTTCTACCTTCTTCCTAAAATCCACAAACTCAATCATCCCGGCCGCCCCATTGTAGCTGGTTCCCAAGCCCCCACAGAACGTATCTCTGCCTACGTAGATCAACACCTTCAACCCATTACATGCAGTCTCCCATCCTTCATCAAAGACACCAACCACTTCCGTGAACGCCTGGAATCCTTACCCAATGTGTTACCCCCGGAAACCATCCTTGTAACCATTGATGCCACGTCCTTATACACAAATATTCCGCACGTCCAGGGCCTCGCTGCGATGGAGCATTTCCTTTCACGCCGATCACCTGCCACCCTACCTAAAACCTCTTTCCTCATTACCTTAGCCAGCTTCATCCTGACCCACAACTTCTTCACTTTTGAAGGCCAGACATACCAACAATTAAAGGGAACAGCCATGGGTACCAGGATGGCCCCCTCGTATGCCAACCTATTCATGGGTCGCTTAGAGGAAGCCTTCTTGGTTACCCAAGTCTGCCAACCCAAAGTTTGGTACAGATTTATTGATGACATCTTCATGATCTGGACTCACAGTGAAGAAGAACTCCAGAATTTCCTCTCCAACCTCAACTCCTTTGGTTCCATCAGATTCACCTGGTCCTACTCCAAATCCCATGCCACTTTCCTTGACGTTGACCTCCTCCTGTCCAATGGCCAACTTCACACGTCCGTCCACATCAAACCCACCAACAAGCAACAGTACCTCCATTATGACAGCTGCCACCCATTCCACATCAAACGGTCCCTTCCCTACAGCCTAGGTCTTCATGGCAAACGAATCTGCTCCAGTCCGGAATCCCTGAATCATTACACCAACAACCTGAAAACAGCTTTCGCATCCCGCAACTACCCTCCTGACCTGGTACAGAAGCAAATAACCAGAGCCACTTCCTCGTCCCCTCAAACCCAGAATCCCCCACAGAAGGACCACAAAAGTGCCCCACTTGTGACAGGTTACTTTCCGGGACTGGACCAGACTCTGAATGTGGCTCTCCAGCAGGGATACGACTTCCTCAAATCCTGCCCTGAAATGAGATCCATCCTTCATGAAATCCTCCCCACTCCGCCAAGAGTGTCTTTCCGCCGTCCACCTAACCTTCGTAACCTGTTAGTTCATCCCTATAAAATCCCCAAACCACCTTCCCTACCCTCTGGCTCCTATCCTTCTAACCGCCCCCGATGCAAAACCTGTCCCATGCACCCTCCCACCACCACCTACTCCAGTCCTGTAACCCGGAAGGTGTACACGATCAATGGCAGAGCCACGTGTGAAAGCACCCACGTGATTTACCAACTGACCTGCCTACACTGTGATGCATTCTATGTGGGAATGACCAGCAACAAACTGTCCATTCGCATGAATGGACACAGGCAGACAGTGTTTGTTGGTAATGAGGATCACCCTGTGGCTAAACATGCCTTGGTGCACAGCTTGGCACAGTGTTACACCGTCCGGGTTATCTGGATACTTCCCACCAACACCAACCTATCCGAACTCCGGAGATGGGAACTTGCCCTTCAATATATCCTCTCTTCTCGTCATCCGCCAGGCCTCAATCTCCGCTAATTTCAAGTTGCCGCCACTCATACCTCACCTGTCTTTCAACAACTTCTTTGCCTCTACACTTCTGCCTCGACTGACATCTCTGCCCAAACTCTTTGTCTTTAAATATGTCTGCTTGTGTCTGTATGTGTGGATGGATATGTGCGTGTGTGCGAGTGTATACCTGTCCTTTTTTCCCCCTAAGGTAAGTCTTTCCGCTCCCGGGATTGGAATGACTCCTTACTCTCTCCCTTAAAACCCACATCCTTTCGTCTTCCCCTCTCCTTCCCTCTTTCCTGATGAGGCAACAGTTTGTTGCGAAAGCTTGAATTTTGTGTGTATGTTTGTGTTTGTTTGTGTGTCTATCGACCTGCCAGCGCTTTCATTCGGTAAGTCACCTCATCTTTGTTTTTATATATAATTTTTCCCACGTGGAATTTTTCCTTCTATTATATTGACTACATTTTCATCACTCGTTCTCGGCCGTCCAGAACTTTTCCCTTTGCACAAACACCCATTCTGTGTAAACTGTTTATACCAACGTTTAATACACCACCTATCAGGAGGTTTAACACCATACTTTGTTCGAAATGCACGCTAAACAACTGTCGTCGATTCACTTCCGCCGTACTCAATAACACAAAAAGCTTTCTGTTGAGCGGTCGCCATCTCAGCATCAACTGACGCTGACGCCTAGTCAACAGCGCCTCAAGCGAACAAATGTACAACTAAATAAAACTTTATAGCTCCCTTAATTCGCCGACAGATAGTGCTTAGCTCTGCCTTTTGTCGTTGCAGAGTTTTAAATTCCTAAAGTTGTGGTATTCTTTTTGAATCACCCTGTACATTTAACATGGCATTACTATAGGAAAGAGTTGATGTTGCTGTGTATATGAATGTAGCCTGGCAAATGGTAATGGGTTCCACGGAGCTCGGCATGATGAGGGCCTATGGACAAAGGATGGATTAGCAGGAGTGAACATCTAGTCTTAAGTGGTAGGCACTTATGTGTAAAAGACAAAGAGGGTGGCTAACAGCAACAAATGTCCAAAGTAATGTTGTTTGCAAATGCCAAAGGCTGTGAAAAGAACTAACAATCTAGGAACTTAGAATGAGACAGGAGATATTGAGTCAGTAAGCCAAAGGGTTATACGTCAGTCGACAGAATGCAATCCTAAGTACACAAGCACCAAGTGTAACTAGACTCTGCAGTCTAGGCATTTACACATTTTAAATAACAAACACAGCAGTCTTACAAGGTAGATATAATATCGGACAATGGCATTGCACAGTAGTCATTATCACCAATAGCAACACAAATTATATTATTATTATTTAATATACTACCATGACAAGTGTTTACATTAATTGAGCCATACCTGAAAATAATCCACACGTACACTTATAAAGGAAATGGTACATGATTAATAGTATAACAGATTAATTTAACATATTGATTTTGTCAGCAGAATTTGAATGAAAATGCGATAAAAACAGATTCTTGTCTATGCAATGCATAGATATGTGCTCAAAGGAATAATAATTGGTATCAGTAGACATAGTATCAAATAATGTTTCAAGTGAAATATGTAAATTAATTGTAGAATTATTATTGTAGTATTTGGGTCCAATTCCATTTACATTTACATCTACATTTACATTTTCAGCTCATTTTCATTCCATTTCCTTTGTATACAATCTGTCAAGGTGTTGTAAAAAGTGCATTATCTGGTAGTGAGCTACTTCATTTGTGCTTTAATATTTCTAGCTACAACTGAGTACTCCTTTGGAATTAATGGGACCCTCCATTTCCATCAAATTACAACCTGTTCCTGCCGCTTGCTCTAGGGCCTGACCCCTGATATTCACATCAGAGACATTCCATGGACAACTTTTCAACTTCACAATGTCTTAAAAAAATATTCATCATATACTACTCTTGCGATAAATTTTCTCTCCTGCTATTAAGTGCTTTTGCCACCTTAAATTATTTATTCTCTCACAATTTCAGTAACAGTGATTTTAAAATTTTTGAGTATGATCTCCAATCATAAAACTGTATTCTACTTCCTTTTTTATGCATTACTCAGTATTAATTTTGTGATCCCGCTCAATAGTTTCCTCATAATTTTGTACTGTTCTCTGGGTCTGACTTAGAACTCTGATTGACTTTTTATCATCATCTAAAACAACTGGCTCGCCATCCACTACAGAAATGAATGCTTTGATTCTCTCTAATTCAGCAGTATTACAGCACTCATCCACTACAGTATTACAATGCTCATCCACTACTTTATTCTCTAAATTTCCTCCTCGCTTTTCTTTGACAATGAATGAAATACATCTGTTGACATAAATTCAACCTTCTCTACGTGTATCAGTTCAACATATGAACCACTATTACAATCTTCTTGAACATCCACCGCTCCATCCACTGAGTTAGAACTGATATGGCAATAATTACTGCTGTTGGATTTTATATCAATTGAGATAAGATTACATTCAATCTCCACCAAGTTTGTATCTGCTTCTGGCATCGAAACTGAGATTAATTTTGTTTTTCATAAATTTTCTATCAGCCTCGTCGTCCCCTGAATTAAGTAAATCTTTCTACTCTGATTTTCTTGTCATTCAAAACATAATGCCCATGTATTTCTCCTTCCTTGCTGTTACTCTGCATCTGATTTTTCCCTACTTTCTTGCTCTCCATTACGATCTCCATTTTCATAATTCCAACTTTGTTTTCAAACTCGCTATATATTCTCGGATTTGCTACCATCTTGTCCTTTTCCATGCTAGTTTAGATCAACATCTCTGGACCTGAGATGCAGAGAAATCTAGTTTTTTGCTCTCTTGTTGTGGTTATTCTGTCCTTGCATTGCTGGTCATTCCAACCTTTTCTCCCCGTCACGATGTCTAAAATTTTCTTGCTTATTATTCCCCCTTTATTAATTATTTCCACAATTACTGCTGTTCCTGTGAAAGACGTTGGATTGATTCCTTTTGTTCTAATTAAAATATCCATTGTAGTTCCCATTCAATTGCCTGCTGTGGTTTCCAGTTTCACTACAAATTCTAAGAATTTACCTGCTGAGTTGGTTTGCCTGTGTTCTAATTCCCAGTGCATCTCTTTAGGAAATCGTCAGTTGAGCATTCTAATTTCAGTTAGAAGAACCCTGGGCTCAAGTTTTGTGCAATAGTTTTGCCACTTCACATACACAAAACATTATCATCTTTGTATTACCATGTCTGTAAACTGGCCCATTTTAATACATGTTCTGAAGATTCATCTGTTTGACCTCACTCCAAAATTTATTTACAAAATATGTTTTCAAATGCCTCATATCTGGTAAACAAGTCAGTCAACAATTTTTCCCACTGTTGCACATTTCCATCTGTCTTTGCACTAGTTTTATTTCTCGCACATCAGGCATTTCTAGTGTGCAACTCTCTTTACATGTTGCAAGAAAAATTTATCAGAGTTTCAATTTCTATTTTTATTATCACAGTCAAAGATTGTGTCAAAAGTGAATTGTCAGTTTTACACTATATATAATAATACTAAAAATAGACAATAAACTAATAATACATATGGTGTAACGTCTTCAGAGAGGTATTTTAATTACAATTTAATGCATTGTTGCCATTCAAGAAATCTTCTACACTATGCTAACATTTATCTTTCAGATATTTTTATAGGTCTCTTTTGGTACCTTTTACATTTGGGTCATCCATTCCTTTCCATATTTTATTTACAAATTTCATGCCCATATAGTATGGGTTTTTTTCATATGATTTTAAACAGTGGGTAGGTAACATGTAGCTCGTTCTATATCTAGTATCATACTGATGCAAGAAGCAGTTGCCCTCAAAAAGTTGTGGGTTTCTTTTCGTGAAAGTGAGAGTTTCATAGATGTACATGCTTGGAACGCTCATTAGACCTAGTTTTGCAAATAAAGGTTCAAAATGTTGCTTTGGTTTTGCTCCCACCATTGCTCAGATGATTCTTTTTTGTAGTCTAAAAGCTGTTAGTAAATTTGTTTTTTCAGACCCTCTGAAAATATTACTATACCTAATGACTGAAACAAAATATGCATTATATACAATTTTTCTTACATCTAAATCAGTAATACTATACAAGATATTCATAATATATACAAGGCTATTCAGTCGACCCAGTATGTTGTCCACACGGTGACTCCATAACAGGTTTTTATTGACTAAAACCAAGGAATTTGACAGTCTTCAGTCTCTAATTTTTTGTCCATGTACCTTATTTCACTTATAGACTGTGCAGATTGTTTTGTGGTGAAATGAACAATTCCTGTTTTTGTAAAATTTAATTTCAAGTTATTGTTTTTGACCCATGCCTCCACTTCCCCATGTGTTTGTCCAATATGATGAATTGGGTCTACTTCACTTTTAAAACAGACTACAGCTGTTGAGTCATCTGCATAGAGGATAGTATCAGACTGGACCTCCCATGGCATATCATTAATATAATACAGAAAAAGTAGTGGCCCTAATATTGAACCTTGTGGAACACCGAATTGAGTGTGTTTCCAGCCAGAGAGAAATTTCTTGCCATTCATGTTAATAAGTACTCTTTGTTTTTTGTTTGCCAAGTATGACGACATCCAGCTAAGAGATTTGCCTTGAAAACCATAGTGTGTCAATTTTTGAAGAAGCAGGTCATGATTTACTGTGTCGTAAGCTTTGGACAGGTCACAAAAGATGCCTGGCACACACATTCTATCATCAAGACATCTGCCGACTTTTGTGACTAATTCATTTATTGCATGGATTGTGCTGCAGCCTTTTCTGAAACAATATTGCTTGCATAAGATACTCATGTTAGATGAATTGTGATTTTCGATCTGATCACATGCAGCTCTTTCTAATATTTTTGAGAAAATTGGTAACAGTGAGATTGGCCTATAGTTGTCCACTTCATCTTGTTTGCTTTTTTATATACTGGCTGAACCTCTGCATATTTTAATCAATCTGGGAAACATCTCTCATCAAAAGATTGGTTGATTATGCAAGAGAATGGATATGCAATACTGTGATGGACTATTTTTATTATTTCAGTGGGGACCTCATCCCACCCCACAGATTTTGAATTTTTTAGGGACATTATGATTTTAATGACATCTGAGATGGAAACATGAGAAAATTTAAAACATGTGCAATTACTGCCTGTCATATTGGGCGTTGTTTTTGGTGGTGAACAGTCACCAAATTTTTTATAATTTGTGAAAACATCATTGAATGATTCACAAAAGGCACTGGGTTCTGTAACAGCTCTACCATTTATCACTATTTTAGAAGGGCATTTTCTCTCTGCCTCACTGCCAACTTCGCTTCTTATAACAGACCAAACAGCTTTTGATTTGTTTTTTGTATTTGAAATGACGTTATTATTCGCAGTACGTTTTGGTTGTTTAACTAGTTTGTCGAATGTTTTTTTGTATGTGCTTACATACTTAAGAAATTCAGAGCTTTGATTTACTTTTGCATCCATATGCAGTTTCCTCTTAGTAGCACTTGACACTCTAGTTCCTTTTGTTACCCATGATCTACTTCTATGGGACCTGGTCCTCACTGTTACAAAAGGGAAGCATTCATTGAATATACCCAAGAATTCAGTTAAAAAGTTATTGTAATTTTCATTTGTGGAAGTGTGTTTGCTGACAGTCCGCTTGGTTTGGCTTAGTTTTTTACAAAATACTTCCACATTTTCTTTACTGAAATTCCTACATCTTTTTGTTCTGCAGACTAAATTTTGCTTCAGTAGTGATACAAATAGTGCTTTATGGTCTGATACTGCTAAATCTAGAAGAAACTTTTCTTTTACATAATAATTATAACTACTTACAATATTGTCAATACATGTTGCAGAGGTTTCTGTAATTCTTGTACACTGATCAAAATTGAGATTTAGCCCATTTGTGGCTACCAGGTTCTTTAAGTGTGAAAAAAATTTGTCATCAGTCCTTACATCTGTGTTGAAGTCGGCACATATAAGCACTTTCTTGTACAGTTTCTCACTTTTTAATTTATGTAGCAATGTATCAAACTTATCTAAAAATACAGAACTTATATGGTACCCTGGAGTGTGATATATGCTGATAATTAATATGTTATACTCTTTAAGTTCTATACAACTACTTTCAAATGTACCTTCTTCATTCAGATGGCTAAAATTCTGTCTGATATCATAGTCTACTGAGGAATGAACTAGTATGCAATAGTTTCCATACCCATTGGTCCTACAAAAGATGGTAGCCAGTTTACAGCCTGTAAGTTTATTCAGGAGACTGATATTTTCAGATTTTAGCCCATGTTCATTAAGACATACTACTTTCACAGATTGTTTCACACTTTCTAGCAAAATTTCTATATCATAAAGATTCATGATCATTCCTTCAGACAGACCTCTGATGTTTAAGTGCATAATTAAATTACTACTGCATATATTATTAGGTAGAGGGTCTTAAAAACTAATTTTGCTATAAAGTAATGGAGCGTCCACCTGAGTGTTGACTGATTGTTCTGGATTCGTTGTATTGGGCCAAATTTGGAAAGAATTGGCCCCTTTCATCAGTTTCCCTGTGTGTACTTTCCATTGTTAGGAAAGCATATTGATGATACTGCCCCACCAAATGGTACATCTATTACAGTGGCGACCTGATCAGTTGCTAATACATCTACTTTCGAGCTCATCTCCTCCAAACCCCACAGATTTTTTCCAATGACCATATTGCAATTTACTGTTCTTTGACACACATTCTGAACTGCAACTTGTGTTTCCGCCAAATGTGCATTCTTCCTCAGAAATCGGTTATTAACACCGCCCTTTAATGATCATGCATCTCTTCCACTTTTAGGTCTGTTGAATTTATTTTCTCATCCAAGCGTCCTACTTCATCTGGAATTTTGTCAATTTCAGTTCCAAATTGAGCTAACTTTACCTCAATCATAACATCTACATTGATTTTAATTTTTCCACTGTAACCTTTTTGCACAAATATGTAGCCATTTTTAATATTACCATGAAAGGGATTTTATGCATTGGTGTTCCTGATTGTTGACTCGCAGCATTCATTTACTTTCATAATCTATACCAGCCCATGGTGTTTTGTCACATCACATGTTTCATTGTAGCACGTCGCTTTTATAATAGCCATTTTGTCAGAGCACCTGGTGTTGCTCTCCCTGCTCTTTCCAGCTGCAAATCTCATGGTGATGTGTATGCTACCTGATGCTAAGTACTGCGGCCATGCATCTATCACTCTGCACCCACTATCAGCAAAGATGATGTAGAATCTGTCAAAACTGGATCAGAAAGCAGCCCCCAGAATACAATATCTGAAGGAATCTCCAAAATTTGTGTTCTGCTTACCATCCCCAGTGGACTGACCACATGTGAGAGGCAATGCAACCACCTGATGTGTTTACAGAATTGAATGTTCATTTATTTTAGGTAACCATTTATATGCCATGAGAAATTTTAAAACTAAAAAATGACAATTACCATTACACACAAAAAAAAAAAACAAATGAAGTACATTAGCTCCTCATTATCCCTACTTGAACTGATAAACCTCTTGCTCTTTGCCAAACTCCATATGCCTCAAATTATGCCGACTGTTTGTGTCCCTCCTGCTGCAAAATTATAATTGCCTCCTTATTCTTTATGATCCTTTTAGCACTATTAAGATCAGCATAACATAAATATCAAAGCAATGTTTTTATATTAAGCACGTAATACTCAATAACTTCATGCATCATTGTATATACATTATGCACGGTTATGAAGAGTGAAAGAGCTCATCTATTATTGAGTCTGGGATCGTTGTAACATGCAAATGTGTCACTTCCTGTTTGCCACCAAGCATCCTGTAGAATTTTATTCTACCTCTCTACCTTCCTGTTTGAATTTTAACCACTTTTTCTTATGACTTAGCACCATCCTATACTTTATCATAAAATCAATGCTCAACACACCATCTTTCATTAATCTTTGCACAATAAAGCAACTCATTGTGAACTGAAATCAATGACTTTGCAATTGTACTAACATTTCTTCTGTTACAGGCTTGCACAACCCACCTGCTGCATTTCTAATTTTTACTACAGTGATGTTAAAAATTACCAATTTCTTGGTCTTTAGCCTGTTCAACAGATTTTCAAACATTGACAACACGTTGCTCTCAGAACCGATAAGTGCATGTATTTTCTTGACACAGACATATATTCCTAAGATAGGCTGTACATTTTCCCTTTCTTCATCCTCCAAACATTTTTCTTTTCATGGGTTCTTTTTTATTTTTGTGCACCTACACTGTATTCATCTCCTCTATCAAAGAGTCATGAGCCTTGTTATCTCCTTCCATTAATTCATCAAGTAATTCCTTCACCCCTGGTTCTCTTATCAATTTCCTTCCCTATATTGGCCTTTTCAAAATCTCACATATGGTTCTGATGTCGATAAGTTTGACTACATAAACACCATTCACCTTTAGTATATGTGTCTAGATTAATTGTACTACAATCTATTTTGACTTCGTCATTCAAAGTCTGATTCAATGCTCTTGACAGAATTTAATGTACTCATCTTTTCTTCCATTGTATTACTCTCAGTAACTTTACCAGCTACACATAAAATACAGTTATTTATAACACCCTTTTCATCCTCCTCCAAAAACAATTCATCTGATTCCTCCGACCTAACAGTTCCACTATCTGAGCTGATAAGGAAAACATCACATCACCTTCACCAATAATTTTTGGCCTTAAATCTCCGTTTATGCTTAAGTCTTTGTAGCTCCAACATAGTACTCCTTTGGAATTAATGGGACCCCTCATTCCTATCAATATAGGGCATGTTCTCACTCCTTGTTCCAAAGCCTGAACC
Organism: Schistocerca americana; assembly: GCF_021461395.2. NCBI lineage: Eukaryota > Metazoa > Arthropoda > Insecta > Orthoptera > Acrididae > Schistocerca > Schistocerca americana. The sequence continues at coordinate 193,969,526 of NC_060128.1, forward strand.
CTGATATTCACATCATAGACATTCCACAGACATCTTTTCAATTTCACAATCTTTTAAAAGGAATTCATCATACACTTCTCTTGCGCTAACATCTTAATAAAAAAATGTTGTGTGGGGCACTGATTTTATGATGAAGAATAGGGTGGAGTTAAGTTATATGACAATATGGTTGCAATTAGAAGAAGAAGGTAGAAAAGTGAGAATAAAATTGTACAGGATGCTTGGTAGCAAACAAAAAACTATTCATTTGTACGTGAGAATTACCCCAGACTCAATCACAGAGGAGCTGTTTCACTCACCATTACTGTACATAATAGATAATTTTGCATAAAATTATGAAGTAATACATGTTTAATATTAAAATATTCATGGGTTATTTATATCTTGTGTTATGGTGATCTTAATAGTGCTCAAAGGAACTGTGCAAGTATAAGGAGGCACTTATAATTTCACACCAGGAAGTATTACAAGTACTTGCCATCATTCGAGGCATGTGGAGGTTGGGAAAGGGCACTCAATCAGTTCGAGTAGCGATGATGAGGAGCTAATGTAATTAAATTGTTTTTTGTATGTGTGTAACGGTAATTGTCATTTAGTTGGGTTTAAAATTTATCAAGGGATACAAATGTTTAATTAAAATAAATGAACATCCAGTTCTGTCAAAACTTTAGGTGGTTTGTATTGGCTCTTACAGGCATGTCAATTCCACTGGGAATTGTGTGCAGAGCTCAGACTTTGGGGATTCATTTGGACTTACTATGGTGGGGCTGAATTGTGATCCAATTTTGACAGATTCTATATCATCTTTGCTGAAGTTGGGTGAAGAGTGACACATGCATGGTTGCAATAGTTAGTTATCATTATCATTTAACAGTTCGTTTCCCGGGTACTGGTAATGAGCCCCTTCCACTCCATCCTGTCCAAATACACCTGTTCAAGGAGAACATCATCCACATCCTCGGGTCACTAGATTAGCCTGAAACAAATCCATGCATAGGGTATGATGTCTTCCTTGAGGTCATTTCTCATCCACCTGTCCTTCCAAATTTATTTTGTCTGTTCTAGCTGGCTCCATTCTCATCACATACCCATACCATCGAAGTCTAGATGCACCAATTCAATGTCTTCTGGATGGTAGATCTAAGAAATTTCATCTTTGATGTTTGCAGCCTTGATGCTTCTCTTTTTGGGTACATGGTTCAAAACCATAGGTCAATATTGGAATGAAATAGCTATCATCAGATTAACCAGTTTAAGAATGAAGTCATCCCATAAAAGTGATATCATTTGTTGGTAGAATTCAGATCCTTTTTGCACTCTGTTGATGATTTCATTTCTGACCAAATTATCACTGGAGACTACGCTTCCAAGGTAAGGAAAACTGTCAACACATATTCTAGCTGGTGGTCTCCTAGTTTTACACTTGCTGGTTGTCCACCTCTGTTGACTGCCATCACCATTGTCTTGGTCTTGCTGATCTTGAGGTTATATTTCTGGAAGTGAAATTTCCATTCATCGAGTCGGATCTGTATTTCCTCTTCAGTTTCTCCATATATCATGATGTCTTCAGCAAAGGTAAATGCATTCAGTTCACCTGACTTCTCCTTGATGTTCTTCATTATATTATCCAGAACAATTATGAATAGTAGTGGGGACCTGGCACTTCCTTGCTGAACTTCACTCTTGGTCTCAAACCATGATGATCGTCCTTTCCCAATTCGTAGACAGCTGTTGTTGTTGTTGTTGTTGTGGTCTTCAGTCCTGAGACTGGTTTGATGCAGCTCTTCATGCTACTCTATCCTGTGCACGCTTCTTCATCTTCCAGTACCTACTGCAGCCTACATCCTTCTGAATCTGCTTAGTGTATTCATCTCTTGGTCTCCCTCTACAATTTTTACCTTCCACACTGCCCTCCAGTACTAAGTTGGTGATCCCTTGACACCGCAGAACATGTCCTACCAACCGATCTCTTCTTCTGGTCAAGTTGTGCCCAAACCCCTCTTCTCCCCAATTCTATTCAATACCTCCTCATTAGTTATGTGATCTACCCATCTAATCTTCAGCATTCTTCTGTAGCACCACATTTCGAAAGCTTCTATTCTCTTCTTGTCCAAACTATTTATCATCCATGTTTCACTTCCATACATGGCTACACTCCATACAAATACTTCCAGAAACGACTTCCTGACACTTGAATCAATACTCGATGTTAACAAATTTCTCTTCTTCAGAAACGCTTTCGTTGCCATTACCAGTCTACATTTTATATCCTCTCTACTTCGACCATCATTAGTTATTTTGCTTCCAAATAGCAAAACTCCTTTACTACTTTAAATGTCTCATTTCCTAATCTAATTCCCTCAGCATCACCCGACTTAATTCGACTACATTCCATTATCCTTGTTTTGCTGTTGTTGAAGTTTACCTTATACCCTCTTTTCAAGACACTGTCCATTCCATTCAACTGCTCTTCCAGGTCCTTTGCTGTCTCTGACAGAATTAACAGGTTGAATAACATCGGGGATAGGCTACAACCCTGTCTCACTCCCTTCCCAACCACTGCCTCCCTTTCATGCCCTTCGACTCCTGCCATCTGGTTTCTGTACAAATTGTAAATAGCCTTTCGCTTCCTGTATTTTACCCCTGCCACCTTCAGAATTTGGAAGAGAGTATTCCAGACAACATTGTCAAAAGCTTTCTCCAAGTCTACAAATGTTAGAAATGTAGGTTTGCCTTTCCTTAATCTTTCTTCTAAGATAAGTCATAGGGTCAGTATTGCCTCATGTGTTCCAACATTTCTACGGCATCTAAACTGGTCTTCCCCGAGGTCGTCTTCTACCAGTTTTTCCATTAATCTGTAAATAATCTGTGTTAGTATTTTGCACCTGTGACTTATTAAACTGATAGTTTCGTAATTTTCACATCTGTCGACACCTGCTTTCTTTTGGGTTGGAATTATTATATTCTTCTTGAAGTATGAGGGAATTTCGCCTGTCTCATACATCTTGCTCTCCAGATGGTAGAGTATTGTCAGGACTGGCTCTCCCAAGGCTGTCAGTAGTTCTAATGGAATGTTGTCTACTCCCGGAGCCTTTTTTCGACTGGTTATAATTAGAGACCAGATTATATACATAACAAAAACTTTAAAATATGCATGAAAATGGATGAAAAGTGTTGCAATATGCAAGATCAAATAATAAAATAAAAAAAAACATGGTAGTTTCTGCAAGCATTATATCTCAAACTCAAACCTTTGAAACCTTTGCATGTCAATTATGATGAAGAGTGCCAGCCATGCGAAAAATCTGTATATTTAGAATGCTGACATCATTTTCTGAATAGTTCCTGGTAGAATGTAGAAACGGGGCCTTTTCTAAAAATTTGCAAAATGGGGAGACATACCATGTTCCAAGAATTGTTGCTTGTATGCTATTGTTGCCAATAACAAGCAGATGTGATGTGAGTGAGTCACAGTGGAACAGTCGTTACGTATAGGATCAACTTCGAGATATATTGCACGCAGAGGGACACACTCAAAAACTCCATAATGTTTTTTAAATAAAATAACATATAATCATGATTGACTTTTAATTAATACTATTGGACCAAAGCATCATTTACCATTTATTTTACATTTTTCTACCAATTTAAACACGAACGACTAAATACTGTTCCAAATGTTTGGTAGAAAGATTGTTTCTTCAATCAATCAAAACATTTTTATAAGCAGAAAAGGACCGTTCTACATCAACTGAGGTTACTGGGCAGTATTTGAATTTGGGTGCTATGTTGGCAATTACTGTTTCTGGTAAAATTTCACCTGCCCCGCTAATAAAACTATTAATTTGGCACAAGGGTTCAAAGCCTAGGTTATTGGTTATAATGTTTTTGAACTTTTCTTTAACTTTTCTTGGGAATACCTCCAGCAATGAGGAGTTCACTAGAATAATTTTATTTATTAACTGAGAAGATCCATTCAATGCCAATGAGTTTCAAGCTTTTTAATACTTGCAGGTATATGGGAAAAATGAGTGCTAATCACAGCAATGTCTTTTTTGATACTGGAATAATTAAAAACTTCCTTGCACTGACAAACTGCCAAAGCCTCTGCATTCTCAAAGTCATTTACTTCCCCTCTAATGGCCTCGAAATGTTCAATGTAAAACAACACAGCTTCAACCCACATACCACAACGACTTACCACTGCTTTGGAGGTAAAACTTACTTGCCAGTTTCCCTTTGCCGGTCTTGATGCAAGCAGGAGCCCTTAGAAACACTTTCTTTGTTGGTGAAATCAGTTTAGTTACATACACAAACATGGAACGTACTTCTCCAGCAAGGTGATGTACTCCATGACCAAAGCACGTCACCTGAATCAAATTGAGGTAAAATACTTAGAGGGCTTTTTCTGCTTTGATGATATAGGGAGCAGCATCTGAATTGAACACAAACACCCTTTCATCTGCGGAAGATTCCGGAAAGATTTTTTTAATACCCTCATTCCCAAATCTGGTGATCGTAGAATGATTTACTTTTCCAAGTTCTTTGCAGGCTGCTAAATAGGAAGGAGAAGGCTCTTTTTTTAAAGCACCAACAATTAAATTTGCAGTGTATTGGCCACATGTGTCTGTAGTTTCTTCCACTGAAATCCAGATAATGCTATCCTAGAGTTATCTGCATATTTCTTCCAAAACATTTATGTAAATTGTTGGTATGTAATTTTTATGCAATGTTGATTCACCTAGTATATTTTGATTTAGGAAATATTTGCGCAGTGTTCATAAGTTTGTGAAGAGAAATGTCGCTTGCAATGGATGCTTCACATAGATCCATGTTAAATCGACTTTTTTGATTACATTTGGACAAATCCCTGCTACTGCAACTTGTTGTTGTCAGAAGTTGTCATCTCGGTCATTTCTTCTACATTCATGTGATATGAAGACTTGTCTTGGCATGCTGGTCTATTTGAAACTTTTTTTTGCACAAAACGGTTTTCTCATAATCTCGGCAATATAAAACAAATGTCATATGTAAATGTTCCAGGATGGTCAGCTATCCATGAAATAACATTTCATTTTTTTGGATACACTACACATTGTAAACATTCTCAACTGTGTACAAGTAAATAGAAAGCTAACTGAAACATTGGATGTGTGACTGAAGGCTGGGCTTGCATACTTTAATTTAATTGTTGCCGACGCGTACAGTATGACAGCGGAGGGGATTAACCGGGTGGGTGTAGGCACAGGAGCATTGACTCTGCCTCTGTTCCTCTTCTGTAATGATTTTGCTAGGCAATGGCTGTGACTGTATGCATTTCTAGGTTGTGAGACATCAAAACTAGATCGAGCTATAGACCACCCGTCAAAAGTTTTAAAATATTGAAAACACAGAGCAAAAATATGTATCATCACTAGTTTTAGTTAAAATATGCAGTAACAAGTTAAAAGGAACCAAATGTGCAAATTCATGTGCAACCGCAAATGCATGTAATCCGGTCTCTAGTTATGATTATTGATGTCAATCAGGATGACTGCAGGTGGTGATCTGTTTTATTTCTAGTTCAGAGTCCTAATTGTTAGTGTCAAGACTACTGATACAATTGTGAATAAATAGCTCCTGTAGTTTTTTTGTATATTTCATGACTTGTTAATGTTTTTGTTGGATGCTTGCTGTATGTAATATAAAAGAAAACTGTGATTTGAGATTACCAAGTCAAAAAGCATGAAAAGAATGGTCATATTAATATTCATTCAGAGTAATATTAATTACTAAGTAAGTCATATCATTATTCTAAAAACACTTTAGGATTAAAGGTAACCACTCAGCGTAAAGCAGAAGTGTTGAGTTGTCGATAGACACACACAAAAGAAGGAAAACTTGCTAGCTTTTGGAGTTATCCTTTAATGACCAAGAGTAAAATACACAAACACACACTCTCTTACACACATTCATACACATGCCTATGTACCCACATGGTGCCAGCTAGACTGACAGTGCCAGTGCTATTTTGCACCAGGTGACTGGTTGTGGTCGGGGTGGTATTGGGTAGGGTGAGTACAGGGAGAGGGAGGCAGCAGACAGGAAGCGGGCCTGACATATGGTTAGCAGCTTGGAGGGAGGTGACCAGATTGCCATCTAGGAATGTGGGAGGGAAGGTTGCCAGGTATATGGATTGGCCCGATTATAACTGTTGGTAGGAAGTGACGCATGCTCGAGGTGACACAGGGATGTGATTCGGAAGAGGGTGACAGGACAGAGGAAGGTCGGATGGAGTGTGTGGGGATAGAGGGTTACCTGAGATTGAAGTCAGGACAATTACAGGATCAGAGGATGTGTTGTAAGGATAACTCCCATCCGTGCAGTTCAGAGAAGCTTGTGGCACAGGAAAGGTTCCAGATGGCTCAGGTTGTGAAGCAGCCATTGAAATTGATCATGTTGTGCCTTACTCCTTTGACAAGGTAAAGTAATATACATAAACACAAACAGATACTCACACACATGTCTATGTCCCCACATTGTGCCAGCTAGACTGACAATATCAGTGCTATTTTGTGCCAGAGGGGCTAGTTGTGGTGGGGATAGTATTGGGTGGGGCAGGTACAGGGAGATGGATCATACCCCTGTGGTAAAGGCTTCAGAGTGGAAGCGGTATAGGAATGGACTAAGATGTTGTGTAGGTTGGGTGGGTGATTGAACACCACTTCAGGAAGTGTGGGGGGATTTTGGTAGGATGTTCCCAGCTTCAGGACAGAGTGAGCGATAATCAAAGTCCTTGTGAAGGATATGATTCTGTTGTTCCATTGGGTGATGAGGGGGCACTCCTTTGTGGCTGGTTCTTTGTGGTGATGGTGGGAGGACTTGGGGCATGTAAGGATATGGCATGGGAAATCTGTTTGTGGACTAGTTTTGGGGGTATTGCCTGTCTAAAGACCTTTGTGAGGCCTTAAACATACTGGGCAAAAGAGTTATTGTCTCTACCGATGTGTTGTCCACAGTTGGGTAGGCTGTATGGAATGGATTTTTGTGGTATGGAAGGTTTGGCAGCTATCAAAATGCAAGAACTGTTGGTGGTTAATGGGTTTAATGTGAACAAAGTGGTGGATGGACCCATCAGAAAAGTGGAAGTCAACATTCAGAAAGATGGCCCATTGAAGACGACGAGGACCAGGTGAAGCAGATGGGAGAAATATTGTTGAGGTTGTGAAGGAATATGGATAAGGTGTCCTGGCCCTGAGTCCAGATCATGAAGATATCATCAATGAACCTGAACCAAGCTAGGGATTGCAAGTTTTGGGACGCTAGGAAGATTTCTGCAAGATGGCCCATAAAAATGTCGGCATAGGAGGGGTCCATGCGGGTGCCCATGGCTATGCTGTGGATAAGTTTGTAAATTTTCTGTTGAAAGTAAAAGTATCTGTGGGTCAGGATATAGTTGGTAAGGTTTATGAAGAATGAGATGGTAGGTTTGGAGTCTTGAAGGACTTTGGGAGAGGTAATGTATGATATTGGCAAAGTCACAGGCATGACGGATGTTGTGTGTAGGGTGGTGGCATCAACCATGACGAGTAGGGGATAAGAAGATAAAGAGATGGGGATGGTACAAAGTTGGTGAAGGAAGTGGTTAATATTGTTAATGTGGGAGGCTAGGTTTCAGGCAAGTGGTTGGAGGCACTGCTCAACAAGAGCAGAAATTCTTCCAGAGGGATCACAATAGTCAGATTCAATGGGGCATCCAGGATTGTAGATTTTGTGGATTATATGGAAACTTGGTGTGTGGAGTGTTGTTACAATGAGATGGAAGATGATTTCAAGTGTGCAGATCTGCTCCATAAAAGGAAGAAGATGCCTGAATAAAGTCTGATACTGCAGTCTCCCCTCCAGACAAAAACACACGAAATTTGTTCAATGCAAATAAAATACTTGTACTCTTGTTCATTCCACCTCCACCACAGAATACAATTGTGCTCCGTTAGACAAGAACTGGGCCCAGAGCAACATCCCTGTAACCAAAAATCAATTGCACTTAATTCTTGTGTCCAGTTTTCTTGTACGTCATCACAGACTTGATGAAATATCTAAAGTACATGTATGAAGGATTGTTTAAAGAACATTTTTCTGCACAAGCAACTTATTATCCCCCCCCCCCCCTCCCTTTCTCCCACATTTACAATCATGCACTTTCATCTGTTTCAGTATCCACTACTAATCGTAATACACTATACATACAAATCTTGCTCTTGGGTGCTCCTCTCAGCTTGGTGCCCCAAGCATCTGCTATTAGTTGTGATATGTCCTCTCTAGAATTCTTGTAGTTGTGGTTGTGGTGCCTCTCTCAGTTTGGCACCCCCAGCCACAGTTTGTGTCACTTGTGTCTTAAGCTGGTCCTTTCTGTATGGTGTTTGTAACATAACTGTTAGACATTTTCTGAATAGAGATTAAATATTTTAACAATTTACAGCAGTTTTGAGCAAGTTTTCCTTAAGTAACTGAGTTTACAGAGACAGCAAGTTTGCAAATGTTGTCATAGGACTTGCTAGTGTGTTTATAGAGCTCTTTTTTTACCTCTGATGGTGTGTAATTATCTTAAACATATAAACGGTACAGTGAGTAGTTACCTTTCCCCCTTCCATTATTCATACTACATCATTTTATTAATATACAATTCTGATAAAATAATTTTTTTTTGAAAAATTATAGCTCTTCCTACCTCACCATAAAGTGTATCAAACTGCAAGCATTGATCATTGATAACACACGCAAGGCCAGTCTGCATATCTGCTTCAGCTTGTTTAAGGTATGTGTGGGTACACATGCCATTCTTCTTAAATGGGCTATTCATGGATGTATTTCTTAGTGAGGAGAAGTAACAGCTAAAATATTTCAAGTGCAGTATATTCTTACATCTAGTTGGGTGGTCTTTAAGAAATTTATGTTGTTATAGCTGTTGTTGTTGTTGTGGTCTTCAGTCCTGAGACTGGTTTGATGCAGCTCTCCATGCTATTCTATCCTGTGCAAGCTTCTTCATCTCCCAGTACCTATTGCAACCTACATCCTTCTGAATCTGCTTAGTGTATTCATCTCTTGGTCTCCCCCTACGATTTTTACCCTCCACGCTGCCCTCCAATACTAAATTGGTGATCCCTTGATGCCTCAGAACATGTCCTACCGACCAATTCCTTCTTCTGGTCAAGTTGTGTCACAAACTCCTCTTCTCCCCAATCCTATTCAGTACCTCCTCATTAGTTATGTGATCTACCCATCTAATCTTGAGCATTCTTCTGTAGCACCACATTTCGAAAGCTTCTATTCTCTTCTTGTCCAAACTATTCACCGTCCATGTTTCACTTCCATACATGGCTACACTCCATACAAATACTTTCAGAAATGACTTCCTGACACTTAAATCTATACTCGATGTTAACAAATTTCTCTTCTTCAGAAACGCTTTCCTTGCCATTGCCAGTCTACATTTTATATCCTCTCTACTTCGACCATCATCAGTTATTTTGCTCCCCAAATAGCAAAACTCCTTTACTACTTTAAGTGTCTCATTTCCTAATCTAATACCCTCAACATCACCCGACTTAATTCGACTACATTCCATTATCCTCGTTTTGCTTTTGTTGATGTTCATCTTATATCCTCCCTTCAAGACACCATCCATTCCGTTCAACTGCTCTTCCAAGTCCTTTGCTGTCTCTGACAGAATTACAATGTCATCGGCGAACCTCAAAGTTTTTATTTCTTCTCCATGGATTTTAATACCTACTCCGAATTTTTCTTTTGTTTCCTTTACTGCTTGCTCAATATACAGATTGAATAACATCGGGGAGAGGCAACAAACCCTGTCTTACTCCCTTCCCAACCACTGCTTCCCTTTCATGTCCCTCGACTCTTATAACTGCCATCTGGTTTCTGTACAAATTGTAAATAGCCTTTCGCTCCCTGTATTTTACCCCTGCCACCTTTAGAATTTGAAAGAGAGTATTCCAGTCAACATTGTCAAAAGCTTTCTCTAAGTCTACAAATGCTAGAAATGTAGGTTTTCCTTTCCTTAATCTTTCTTCTAAGATAAGTCGTAAGGTATTTATAGCTATCATTTTAAAATGGCATTATAAGCCATAATCAATTGCGGTGCACAAATAATATAATAATATTCTTCCTTTAATTATTCCTAAACTTGGGAGCAGCCAAATACGGTGACTGGAAGTGGCAAGATTCACAAGTACCCTACATGAAGTTTATTGCTGTTAGCCACTAGAGTATTTAATGTAAATGTTTAAGCCTGTTTTAACTTATAGGTTTGCCTATGCTCAACTATATTGTTTATAGAAATGTGCTCGCTTGGCCTCTCTGCCAGTAACAAGGCAAATGTGAACAACTTCGCACACTCTCCATGTTAAATGTAGGGTTACTGCCCATCTCCAGTCTATAGAGCAATTCCAATTTATTACTAATTGGAAACATTTATATAATGATTAGCTCTGCATATTAATTAATTTAAATCTATCAGATTTCCTCCCGTGTCAATCTCTTCACCTCCAGAGCAGCAATGACAAGCACCACATTAAATTATTTGTTGTATATATTCTAATCTCTGTTTGCCTCTGCAATTCTTGCACTCTACAGTCCCTGCAGTAAAATGGAAATTATTTCCTGATGTTTTAACAGAGTTGTTTCCCACTTATATCACTCCCTGTCAGTTCACCTAATGTCTTATCTGTGCACTTCATTTTTGGCATCCTCAGTCCAGAGTATAAAACACAAGCCAAAGTCCTTTTCTTGACAACACAAGCAAGACAATTCTGCAGTCTAGAGCTATGTGTTGCTTTAGGCTATATCAACAGGTGGTGTGTTTGCACATGCCACAAGTGTTGTTGCTCTACAGTGCCACTTTGAAAGCAATCACAGCAGTAAAGCCACAGCAGTCTTTGGCCTTACATAGACTGGGCATACTGCATAAGGGGAACATATCAATCCTGTTGTACACAAAATACTTTTATTGTGTATCTTGTGATGGCAGTTCCACACAGCTCATAAGTATTTGAGAAAACATCATTGTTCCACCACCAAGATATCATCATTAGTTATTCTGTATATCGAGGGAGATAACTCATGAAATGCATTTCATATGTAACTGTCAATACAATGCAATCTGATGAAGTGTTTCTGTTATATTGTACAACATTCTGTCAATTCATATTAGCTATACACCATATGGAACTATTGTTTAATCACTTAGTGTATTAATTTTCACTGTGTGTGCATGTTATCATTAATAAGATACTGTGTATATAACTATGTTCCTATATATTGTCAGCCTACATATTATAGTTCATTGCGGTTAATGTATCCTGTAAGGAATTAGAACCTAACTGTGAGCATATGTACATATTACTTCAAGTCAGTAACGTACCATGCATAAAAATGTATTAAAAATGTACTTTTCTTGTACACCGCGTACATTAAAACTAAAGAGTATTGTTTCCCTCAAAGGTAACCGTGTAAGAAAAACATTGTGCATACAAAATGTAAGGAGCAGAAAATTCAGATAAAAGATAATAAATAAACATCAGTCACTACTTATTGGCGCTTCATGACTGTCAATGCTAATGCTGATGTAATACTAATAGTATGCTATTGCATACAAAGTATAGATTGCTGAGTTTTTATTTATGACTGTCATAAATGATCAGAGCGGTATATGATACAGAACATGTATAATGTAAGGATATTAGTCATTGGGGATGTAACATACATATTTCTGTATGTCAACTGTCTGTATCATTTTCGGCTTGGCTTGTGGAAGTAAAACAGTTGTTTAGTCACCAGTATAAGGTATGTATCTACATGAAATGTTGGAATTAGCTGTATACATAGAATGAACATTGATAGTGTCTGGTACATTTTATTATTGTCAATGCAAGGTACTTTAAAATTTGACAGCAGGTAACATTGCATAAATGCATCATATTTAAGTAGTTCGTTATATGTCTGTACACTCTCAGCTCCAATACTTTCTGTGTTGTACTTTTAATTTCTATGACTTGTGATGGATGTTATGTTGTTTGATGCCATAAGCCATGTTAACTGTCTTATATCACTTTGTTAGTAGGTAACATGTTACCATGTGAATTTTCATAACCACATGCACCAAGATTCATTGTATTGACAGTGAAATACAAAATGCATTTCACAGGTTACCCCCCTTTGTACACAGGATATCTCACAATGGTCATAAATTTTCAGCAGCTCTTGATAGTGGAACTGTGACATTATTTAAATAAAACAATGGAAAGTCGAGGATGGAATGTAACAATATTATGATGAGAATAGTTGCTACTCACCTTCTAGTGGAGATACTGAGCCACAGATAAGCACAACAAAAAGATTGTCACAAAAGAATCTTTCGGCCAACAAACAAGGTCTTTGTGAAACGTAGATGACACACACACACACACACACACACACACACACACACACACACTCACACTCACACTCACACTCAAATCCAACTCACACTCACGTATGACCACAGTCTCTGACTTCGGGTGTCAGAAACTGCCAGAGACTGTGGTCTGCATGTGTGAGCTGTGTTTGCATGTGTGTGTGTGTGTGTCTGTCATCTATTTTCGACAAAGGCCTTGTTGGCCAAAAGCTTATTTTGTGATAGTCTTTTTGTTGTGCCTATCTGCATCTCAGCATCACCACTGTATGGTGAGCAGCACCTATCCTTTTCATAATACTGTTACATTATCAAAATACATTTATTGTGGTTTGATATTCCCTTTTTTCTTTTGAGTTAAACAGACCACTCAGTGGTGGCATAGAAAGACATCAAAATCAGTAATTGTCCCCTTTGTGTAAGCTGAGGCTGAATCATGTAATGGAAGAATTATGACGGCAGCAGAAGCTTGCAGTGTCAGATTCAAGGTGAGCTCACTGTCAGTTGTTACAGGAGAAGGGGTGCAAGAGTTAATCTACATCCACACTTTGCACAGCACTGCGGACTTCATGGAGGATGGTATTTTTCAGTGCTTCCATTCCATTTGCATATGGTGAGTAAGAAGAATGCTTAAATGCCTCAGCAGCAAACTTCCATATCAAACTAATAAAATTGCTCAAATATATGTCAAATTCATACAATACACACTGCCTTTAAGATGGGAACACAATTTGTGCAGAAAACAACTACATCACAGCAGCTGATTTCCTAAGAACTACAGCTACATTTTGATCTTTAGCTTTCGAAAATGCCCTTAAAACAAGCAGAATGAGGAAATATTGTCCTAATTATGTGTGTGCCTACACTGGAATTTAGTGGCAACAATTTTCCAAAACAAATATGCTGCCAAAAGTTGTAGAACACACAATTGCAACCTTCATATGTTGGTGGACTATGGAGACCCATTTTTCATGACACATGCAAACTTCCAAAAATTCTCAAAGATACACGGTACCTTGAATCATATAGATATATCTTGAAATTATATAGAACATCAAGTAAAAGCAGAAATGTATGACGACATAAGCTTTACCCAGCATACTGAATGTTCAAATAACTTATGGGACTGCAGTCAGTAACATTATTGACAACCACAAATATTTTGACATTTGAATCTCCCATCATTTTTATGGTATGTGTACAGCAATTTAAATCCTCAGTCACCAAGACTTTGAGAGAATAAAAAGGTTGACAAAAGAATGTCCTGGATTGCCAGCAGTGGTGTTGCCAGCTTTCAGGTGTGAAGGGCAAATGGCTACAGCCAGAAACAATAGCCATCTACACAGCTGAGGTGTTTCCACAAAGATGTACACAAAATTGCATTATGTGACTGGGTGAAGTAATTGCACAAATCAGCCACACCAAGCCCACTGCAACTGTCTGGGATCATCGACTCTACGACAGCACCATCACACAACCAGTGGTTCTGGTCATCAGATGTTATCAGTAGTGATATATTAACCAAACACAGGTAAGCAAGTAGCTTTAATCCTGTCTGTCTGTATTTTCATCAGGAAGACAGCAAGATCCCAAACATAATTCAAGCAAATGCATTCCATATCTATTTATAAAACATATAGTTTACAGCAGACGGTACAGTAAGTACCCCCACCCCCTACTGTATTCATCTAAAGATATGCAGTGTATAATGATACATTATAGCTTCAGATAAAACCATCTAAAATAACTGGGTTTAGGACAGAAACGGGAAATTTAAATTATATGTGAAATGTTAGGATCTACATTTACAAAGTAAATATATCTGACACATGTGGTCTCAACATGTACACAAAGGAAATATCAGAAGTCACCTTACATATATGTAAACATGCACAAAATCTGCACTAAGCAAGTTTCCTATCACTTCCGACAGAACTGAGCCAGAGGTAAACAGAACAGTACTGTTTTGTCCCACTCAAAGCAGAGAAATCTGTGAAGCCCACAAAGCATATCTGACGTGGCTCCACTTTGCTTGTACAATATGCAGCCACATCCCCTGCCACCTGTTGTGTTTGTGTGTCATGTTGAGGATGTGCCTCACATGGTCCTCTGCTGCTGCCGGTCACTGTTCAATGTGTTTTCCATCTTGACCAGCTGTTTCTGCAGGTGCCACAGCTCTTCTGACATGTAGCCCCACATTCCTGAGTGCGCTGCATGACATGGTGCCTTACCACCTTTTACCACTGTTCTGGCTCGTTATGTTGCTCTAGGGCCAAAATTTTACAAACTGCTGTTGAAATTGTTTTCGGTCAAAAGACACACAGAATCGTTGCAGTACTCCTGTCAGCATGCGCAGAGGCTGCAAAAGCTTAGGCTACATACAACACAATAAATTGTGAGGTTTGGTTTTGCATTTGGATCTGATAACAAATAAACTCACTAGCACCCAATCACAAATAAATGAATATTATTGGTAACAATGAATTATTACAAATCAAAAGTGAGCAATAATTATTAATGAAGAATTGTAAGCAAAATATGCACAACACTGGGAATTAAAAGATCCAAAATGTGGTCTGCTAATTACAATTAACATCCCGACAAAGACTGAGAGTACTTGATTGATATATTTATTCATCTGTAGATTTAGTATGACACACAGTTTTAATACACTACAAAGCTTCAAAACAGCATACACTACAGTGCAGAGCAGAGCATTCAGTCTGGAAATAATCACCTGGGCTGTGATTAAGCCATGTATTTTCAATATCATTTCTTCCAGGAGTGCTACTTCAAACAGAGTATGTAATAGAATTTCTGTGAATTTTGTAAGGTTGGAGAGAGGTACTGGCTGGAGTATAGCTGTGAGGGCCCAAAAAATAAAGAATTCTTTAGCATGTTTCATACTTTTATTGCAATCTGTCAAAATGGAGAAGAACTTTATAACTAAATCATGGGGTTCCCTGAAATTAGCAATGTGTGTTATACTCCACACCCAACAGCACTCCATATTTGTGTGTTTCTGTGGTAGACTAGCAATCCACAAGTAAAGGCGCACCAAGACAGGGTACCAGGTTAGTAACACTTCCTCCCCGACTAAGCTGATGGAAGGAGATATGAAATGGTTAAGTAGTTAGGTGTGTGTCCTGGTCCACTTTCAGGAGCTCTTGTATACACGTATCATGTTAGTCATGTCCAGTGACAAGAATGTAGTCAACTCAAGTCCTTCAGTATACTCTTGTGATTATTTTGTCTCTAAAACATACACACATGATTAGTATAGGAAATTTCTGCTGCCTTACCTGCTGATAAGTGCATATTAATTGAAGACAGTGAAAGAGAACAACTTATTATGTGCAAAGTAATATTACAAAGTTAAAAAAGTAATTGTAAATTCTTTAGACATTTTAAGGTGCTCTATATTATTCCAAGACTATGCAGACATTAGAAATAAAATAGAAGATTCAAATTTCTTAATGATAAACTTTACAAGAAATAAAAAATATGGTACAAACAGCAACCACAACAAAATTTTACAGACCCAGTTATTCCTAGGCTACAAGTAAAAGTGAAAGAAAGGACTCTCATCTGTTACATGAGGATAAACAAAGAAAAAAATTTTAATACTGATTAAATTTCTAACACAATATATTTTAAAACTTGTCAGGCTTACAGAACAAAATGGAAGAATCACTGAGAATGAATTACTTATATTCTGACTTAACCAAGGCAAAAACAGATGGGGAAACATAAGAAAAAATGGACAGACATACACATCAAAACATGCTAGATAGCCAGATTCATGAAGAAAGAAGAAACCACTTCAACAGACTTCTACATGGCATTGCTCAAGAATCTGTAATCTTTGTGAGATGGGAATTACTTTTAAAAATAGTTTAAATCGTGTGTGTGTGTGTGGGGGGGGGGGGGGGGGGGGGAGAGAATCAGAAAAGGAAGGATCTGTTGCTATCTGCTGCCTCAGGACTTTATGCAGAAGCAGCAGTGTTGACTGAAAATGGGTGCTGGACTGGGATCTCCTGGTTACTAGGCAATTGTGTTAACCGCTGTGCCATCCAGACACTGCTTGTCACAATTGCATGACTATCTTGGCGCACATCCTGGCTGACCCACATTCCCACCTATCTGCAGTTCCTGTAGGAAGTCAAACATAATTGTGCACCTGCACTGAAGGTGGAAGATTCATTATCCATCAAGCCAAATCAACTATATGAATGTGTAATGTCTGAGTTGCAGACAGACACAACAAAAAGACTGTCACAAATGAAGCTTTCGGTCAAGAAAGGCCTTTGTCAAAAATAGTTGACGTAGACTCACGCAACTCACTCACATGACTGCAGTCTCAAGCAACTGTAGCCATGCTTTATTTATTTATTTGTCCATGTAAATCTCTTTTTCAGTACATATATCGTACACAGGATATCGGACAGAAGACCTTTTTATCTATTGGTTTTTCAAACATCATACATACATATTTAATTTTTTGATAACAACAGCTAATAATTACAATTTTTTTAAATACTGTATATTTTTAACTTATTTCTACAATTAAATACAAATTACATTTCTTCTTTCATGAGATACTGTGAGACTGAATAGTAGCAGTTTTTCAGAAGGTAGGCTGTCACAAACTTTTTAAAGCTCTGTAGTTCAGGAAAATATTTTATATGTCTTGGCAATCTGTTATATAATTTTGTTCCTGTATGATATACATCTTTTTGGTATAGTGTGGTGTTACAATGATTAACATGTATGTCACTGTCTGATCTGGTACTGTAGTTATGGACACTTTTGTTTTGAGGCAAAAGGTTTTCTTTTCTTTTTTTGACATGCATGACTATGTCCAGTATGTAAATGCAGGGAAGGGGTAAGATCTTTAGATTTTTAAAGAAAGGTTTGCATGGTTTTCTGCTGTTCACTTGTTTCATTAATCTCATAACTGCCATTTGTTTCCTGAATACTGTTATGGCCTGGTGTACATTTCCCCAGGAAATGATACCGTACTTTAGTATTGAATGTACACAAGCAAAGTATACAGCTCTAACCGTTTCTGCACTAGTATTGTTACAAAGAATTCTTACTACATAGCTCATTTTTGCCAGTTTTGAATTCAGGAATGTGATAGTGGTCCATTTAAGATTTTCCTGGATATGAATCCCGAGAAATTTAGTTTCATTGACAGCACTAATGATTTGGTTATCTATACATATTACAAGTTGTGCCACATGTTTATTTTGATCTGTGTGGAAATTCATGAGTACCGTTTTTTGGGATTCACTATTAGCCTGTTTCCAGTAAACCATTCAGACACTTCTTTTGTAATATCTTTTGCAGATGCAGTGAGATTTTCTTCTTTATTACCTTCAATCAGTAGACTCATGTCATCTGTAAACAGTACAGGTTCAGAATCCCTAATGTGTGATGGGAAATCATTAATGTATACCATAATAAGGAGACCTAAAATAGACCCCTGTGGAACAACATGACTTAGTTCACATGGTTCTGCAAGGTGTACCTTGAGTTCATTTCCTTCCATGTACTTAGTTTCAGTTACCTGAGAACAATATTCCAAATACGATGTAATCCACTGATTTGGCACACCTCTTACACAATACTGTTCAAGCTTCCCCTGGAGCACAGAATGATCAATCACATGAAAAGCTTTTGTTAGGTCCAGAAATAAACCTGAGATATTACTGTGGTTGTCCACTGCATTTAAGACATAGTTTACGAGGTTGAAAGTGGCTGTTTCAGTTGATCACTGTGGTCTAAAGCCATGTTGACATCCAGAAATAATATTATTCTTGTCAAAGAATGTAGTAAGATGTAAAGGGAATACTTTTTCAATAATATTTGAAAATCCTGACCACAGAGACAATGGCCTATAGTCAGAAACCTGGTCCCTTTTTATATATGGGTATCACTTTTGCCATTTTCGGTTGCTGTGGGAGGACACCACATGACAGGGAAGAACTGCATATGTCTAATAAAGGAGACAGTACAGTATTTGTCTTGCTGTTATTTTTATAATATAACCGGAAATATGATCTATACCAGTTGAATAATTACACTTCAATTAGTTAATGGTATTTAGGAGCTCTGTTGAATCTATTGGACTGAGGAACCTGGAGATATTATTTATTTCAATAGGTGAAAATTCTTTCCATGTTGTATTAGGTTGATTTCCAAATTTTTCCTTCACTAATTTTCTAGCAACAGTTGCATAGTAAGAACTGAAGCTGTTTGCAACTGCCATTGTGTGATATCACAATATTTTTGTGAGTTGTCTTCTCCCCTCTAAGATCCTGCACAGCTTTCCACATGTGCTCAGTTTTATTCGATGACTTCATAATATATTTGCCATTTTCCTTACTTTTTGCCTCTTTTACAGCATGTTTCAAAACTAGCTTGCATTTTTTGAAATAACTAAGAAATTCTGGACTGCTGTCAGTTTTTGACTGCAGAAATAGTTCCTGCTTCCTTTTACAGGATACTCTAATGCCTGATGTAATCCAGTTTTTGGCTCTATCTACGCTTCTGGAAATCACTTTCCTTTGTGGAAAAGCTATGTTAAAGTTATGCCTGAAAATGTTCTTTTCATTGGTAATAGAGGTATCGTATACTGCACTCCAAGACTGTTCGCTGATTAGGTACTGGAAGTGTTCAATATTTTTCTGACTATATATCCTTTTATGGATAATATTTTGTACACTGGTCGAAATGTGATTTTCAGGTATGATTAATAATTGCGAAAGGTGATCACTATAGCCGGTATCAAAGTTTAAACATATCTGATCAAGGAGAGTGACATTAGTTTTTGTTACATGTGTTGGGGAGCTGTCAGACAAAGATTGTAGGCTTTTATAATATTTAAGAACTTTTCCCTGTGAAGGCTATGGCTCAGAAAGTCAATATTAAAATCTCCACACAGTATCATTGTTTTGCCTAAAGCAAGGTCCAGTTTTTTAAAGAAAAAAAAAACCTAAACATCTTTCCATTCACTGTTGAGGAGTATATTTATTTCTTCAACATTGTTAATTATTGTACATTCTGGTGTGCAATCTCCAGTGTGTATTTGCAATTTAATTCTGCATCACTTTTTTTGTGATATAGTCTACTTCCCTAAAAAATGCCTTTCACCCTTTTTATAAGGCATCGCATCTTTCTTTATGACCCATTTGTCCAAGGTACTTTGGACTGCTTCTATACTATGCCTGATGTGACTCAAATTTGCTAAACGACAGATTTCTTTGACCAAAAATAGTTTCCCCACTGTGATTTAAATTAAGGCCATGGCTGGTATGCATAGATCTGTCTAATGTGCTTACATTTATTAAGTTCACATACAGAATTTTTTTGCATACTTCATCTATCTCTTTGTTTACTCTATGTATTAATTTATTTACACATGACCAAGGAGGTAGGTCATATCTGTGTGGTTGATTTACAACAGCTACATTTGTGTTGCCTAATTTGGGTAGCACACTTTCAAGAACAGTGATGAATTCACTACCTGTATCCCTGGCAATATCATTTGCACCTGCACAAATTATGACAGTCTTTTGAGTCAAGATTTTCACACAATTCCAGCACTGTTTTTGTCACTTGTGCAATGCCTGCTCATGGTATGACAAAGGTGTGGACACTTGCATTAGTTTGTGTACCTACCACATTTTCTGCAATCTGACGTCCATAATTATCAGCAAAAATTAAGACTTTTCATTCTTTTTTACACACTTGTGGCCAATTGACTGATTTTTTAATCACATTACTTTGTTTACAATGCAACACATGTGAAAAAATTACAGTGCACAGCTGTTGTCATTAGTAATTATCTAGACTCATATGTCTCTGAGTGACATTGTTTGTAGTCTCAACTTTGTGACAGCGTTTTTGTTGTGCCTATCTGCGACTCAGCATCTACCGTGAGTAGCAACTTTCATTTTGATAATATTGTTACATTCCATCCTGGATTTTCAATTGCTTCATGTGTGGTGACTGTTTTTTCAGACATGGCCCACATAACATCATTGCATAGCTACCCTATGCTTTAAACTGCACATTGTTAATGTAAACAAACAAAAATGTGGAAAATGGTAGAGTACTTGTAGTCCAAGGCTGTTGGCTGCAGCTGTGTGGTGGCTGGCCCATCCAGCAGTGACTCTGTATGGCACAGTTTCTCAGGATCCACAGCATTATTCCACCCAAAGTGACAGGTCTTTTCAGGGGAAAATAGAGGAATAAATGTGATACATTGTGTTTTCTGCTTATGTATGCACAAACACTCTCTAGAAATAGCTGGATAATAACCAGGTTCCTATTTTTTACAAGTTACAGGTACATACAGTATAATTTATTGAAGAATTTTTACAAAGATAGTGAAAGAGGAGAATGACATATATTAATCTCAGATCTGATGTGATATGATTTATCACAGACTGATGAGACACAGATATTCCCCTTTCCACATGCAAATGCAATGGAGCTGGTGCAGGGATGGTTTCTTTAATTTACAACTGGCCTCCCTTTTGGACATAATTTGTATATGATGACCCACATTTCATATGCACTGCCAATAACTCAACGGGGTATCACGTAGGTCGGGTACCTATGGTAGGCTGAGAATTAACCAATGTCACTGATAGGTATGTTGATGGCTCAACCTAGAAGGGCATTCCTGGTTATAGGCCAAATATAGCCTCCCCCCACAAGGAACTGCAGCCAATAAACTGTGTTTACAACAAGGACTAACTCGCATCAGGCAGGAATTTAATGTGTCCCTCTTAATTACTACATTTGTAACCAACTAACTACTCAGTTAACTGTCCGGTGCTAAGAAAGTAAGAGCAGGTACAGTTTTCGTGTGTTACTTTACAAACCCAGAATTTCATCTTCCAATGAGGATCTGGTCACTAATAATCAATAATGAAGGCAATTTTGTCATATGATGACATGGTTGGAGATTGTGGCTGTTACTTAAAGACAGATGATGGTGTTGAGACAGCAACCAGCCTCAAATTTATTTTAAGTTCCTTTATTCAAAAGGTACCATTACCAGTTTCGAATGATTACAATTTGTATCACTGAGCACAAATTTATGTGTGCAGCAATAAGAATGTGGCGAAAACTACAAACATCATTTGTTGGACGAAAACTATATAAGCATGCCACACAGATGGTTGCATTACAGATTTGCATTGGGATGTGACTTGTGTGAAATGATGGTCTGGACTATTTGTTTTCAATTATGTATTATTTATATTTCAGGACAACTAATCAATAAAAAAATGCACCACATGTTCTAATGAAAGCTGCCTGACGATGAGTTGTAATGATTGGAAACCGGTAATGGTACCTTTTGAGTTAAGGAACTTAAAATGAATTTGTGGCTGGTTGCTGTCACAACACCTTCAATAATGAAGGCTTTTGTTCACATTCTGCTCTTCTCTTGCTCTTATTGTATGTAAGACTGTACTGCATAACAGGAACATGACTACAACAAGCATATTCTCCTATGAGAGCAGTAGTTCCTTCATTCACATACACATGTATTCCACACAACACATCATGAAGCACACAAATGGTTCAAATGGCTCTGAGCACTATGGGACTCAACTGCTGAGGTCATTAGTCCCCTAGAACTTAGAACTAGTTAAACCTAACTAACCTAAGGACATCACAAACATCCATGCCCGAGGCAGGATTCGAACCTGCGACCGTAGCGGCCTTGCGGTTCCAGACTGCAGCGCCTTTAACCGCACGGCCACTTCGGCCGGCGAAGCACACATGTTGAGGAGTCAAATTACACATTTAACAGGTAAAATCAGCCACTTCTGTGAGGTATAGAAAACACTACAACCTACTCACATTAATAACAACTGGATTTACTTCTATATCACTATATGTGTATGAGAAGAAATTAGCTACTTTGAAAAATCCAATGCTCTTCCTCTTGCACTATCCTGCTGCAGTTATTATCCACTGCTGCATATTAAGTAAGCATTTATGTAATTTTATTGATATTTAAAATCACTCCCAACTGCATGTATACCGTAAAGTCCAACTTGTTTTTAATTCTAGTATTAGCGTTTGCTGGAATTTAAGCCTTTCAGGCTAAATGTTGCAGTAAATTTGAAGAGTGGCCAATGATTCTGGAAGTTTCTCATTTGAGGGGGAGGGGGGGGGGGCGCTTTGGGGAATGGAATATTGCTTAACAAAAGGAGAGTTGGGGTCCTCCACTGACAAACCGGTGAAATTTGGCGTTGGTTAAAGTAGATTTTGGTAACTGTTTTGGAGTTCAGGGTAAAAATGTGTCCACAGAATGTGTGCCCCTGGGAAAGTAATATGATTTGACCGAGATGTCTGGCGATTTCGAAGTTTTTGTTTGGGGTCAGTAATTTTAATTGTTGGTAGGCATACCTTGCATATTTAGCTTTAGTTAAATGAAGTTTATTGGTTTAGATAGTAAGCTATTTGCCGCACTTACTCTTTTCTTAAAATATGTTTGAAATACATTGCTACATATTTATACAAAAAAACGATTGAATCTGTTGAAGTAATATATTCGCTTCATAAATAACATATTCTTCACTATTTACGTCTGCTGCGCTGGGGTAATTTTTTGATTCCGCAACTGTAGAAATCACGTGGTTTGAGGCGAATAACTCCTCGAGCTATGTTCGGAGCGCATTTTCATCCAGAAAGGAAGCTCCTTCAGGGTCGTTCGACAGAAAGTGAAAATTTGAGGGTGCAAGATCTGATTAATATGATGGTTGCGGAATGACTTCCCAACACGTACCCTCTTTTGTCAGACTAACAGAATGCTGGCAGGTATTATCGTGGAGAAGCTTTCAAAGCAGTCATCCTGATCGTTCTCGGGTTGCTCCTGCTAGACATCTCAGTTGTTGATGATAAATGTCGGCAGTGATAGTTATATCTCCGGGAAGCAAATCGAAACACACTACACTGTTGCTGTTCAACCAGAGGCATAATAGTATGTTTTGTGGATGCGCACAGGTCTTTGGATTAAAATCTAGAGTAACGTGACGTACTCCCACTTTTCGTCTTGGAATGTTGTCAACGTTTCGCGTGATGGGGACAAAAGACGTTGTAATCTGTTAAAATTACGTAGCCACTTCTACACCGAAAAAATGGCAAGCAAAACAATCTTTTCAATTTCGGTGCGCATCGCATCTCTTCTCGCCTCTTATTGGTTATTTCAAAGAAACATCCCTTGGCTACGCGGAAACTACGAAACTGACGCGTTGTTAAAATGCGCACGTGAGCAGTAGGTAAGTGCCGGCGCTAGCCCTCATCTCTTCGCCGATATCTATGGTCAAAGCCTCATCTAGACTTAAGTTGGTCTTTGTGCGGAGAGTTGCCGTTTTGTTTCTGCTCAAGCATTTCTTTCTTTTCTAAATGTTCGCGGAAAGATACCATTGCACATCACAAGAAATGCTACAGATAGAATGTTTGAATTCTAATTCCATTCTTTGTTCTTTCTGCAAGAATGTCTTGGCCACGTCTCTGAAATTGGATTTATCATGACCTCGTAGCTCCGAAAGCAAATATTTCTCATTGGAGGTGAGGCTTACACCAAACCCTCCAGATGTCAGACACTTAGATCGGTATCAAACGTTGTGTGTATAAACCAAAACACGGATTTAGTTCGGGCTGTGTGCTGTCGACCAGTAGAAGATGCGTAAACGGTAATTAAAAGTAACACTAGAATTACGGAATATAAAGAAATCGTATCTGTGAGATACGAATGTTAAAATCTCTGGTAGCTGAGTTTGTAGAACGTCAGACCGTCGTATGAGAGGTCATGAATTCGTAACTCTCTGATAGCGCCTGTTTTTTTTTTTTTTTTTTTCAGATTGCGCGTGAAACTGTTACATGAGAGAACTTTTTTTTTTCACATATGAAAAGGATGTTCCGGAGTTTGTAGCAATGTTCTTTTGGCAGTCTGCTTTCGCTTCGTTAGTCGAAAGTAGCAAACCTGTAGAATACATTTTTATAGATAGGTGTGTTGTTATCTGTACAAATATGTGCTATAGATTTGCGACTTTCAACTAACATAGCGAAAGAAGTCTGCCAAAAGAACATTGCTACAAACTCCGAAACTCCCTTTTACATGTCAGAAAAAAGTTCTCCCGTGTAACCTTTCCACACTTAATCTGTAATAATAATACGTCATCAGTAGACTTTGAACTCTGGCCTTCTTTATTGTTTTTAACAATAAACTTTATTCAGTTCAATTATATGTAGTAGATATAAGGTATGTTTTAAATTCCATTATATTTCGCCATCAATTTTCCATTTAGATAGTTAGTTTTGTTTTAATGGCATTTCTGTATTGAGTTCGTTTGTTTCATTTCTGAAACGTTTTCCATTTGTATTTAAATTTTTCTAGAATTCGAGTCTTTCTTTTTATTTATATGTAATAATTGATTAAACTATTTTAATTACAAATAAGTTTTTGGCAACGATAAATGTGAACAATATTTTTCTAATGTGTTAGAAAACATAAGACATACAATTGAGTTTATTATGTACTTAGTATTGACTTGATGGAAGGAGGGTCATTGTTGGTTTTGCTATCATTTTAACCATTCCCAGCGAAGGCGTTGATGTAATACTGAACACAAAGAAACACTGCACTCGACAGTGAAAGAGAACTTTACTGAACAATGGTCTGGCCCACTACCAACTCACCTACCAGTGATCAGATCCAGAGCTCACAGATACCATTTCCCAATACTCGGTAGTTCTAGGTGTTATCTTTAATTACCGTTTACACATCTTCTAATGGACGACAGCATACAGCGCGAACTAAACCGGTGTTTTGGTTGATACTCTATCGACACAAAACATTTGGTACTGATCTGAATGTCTGACATCTGCAGGTTTGGGTGTTAGCTTATCCATGCGATGTTGGGTTTGTGTAGCACAGTAAGAATTACTCAGCAGATGATGGTTGAATGAACCCAGTCAGCTGGCATATTTGCGTTCACGATTTTAAGGAAGTAAGTCTACTTTTCTTCCACAGAGTTTTTAGACTATTATTCCGAGTTGCGCTTAGTCGCTAAAAAAACTCTTCAAATCTCGTATTCCCGAAAACAATTGCCTTCTGAAATGTTCACATTATTTTTAGTCAGGTATATTATACTATTTCGCATCGTTACCCAACCTGGCGTTTCTTATAGCGCCATCCAATCAAAATTCCGATATTTATTAAAATCAAAAGCCGACATCAAGTGCTATGTTATAGAAAGCCATTGTCTGTTCCTCAAATTGATGATCAGGTCCCATACTCTGAGGAGCATTGGGGAGGATACGGGAGACCCGCACCGCCGACTAGGCAAGGTCCCAGCGGAGGTGGTTTGCCATTGCCTTCTTCCGACCGTATTGGGGATGAGTGATGATGAAGTCGGACCCAGTCATCTCGAGGAGCCAAAAATCCCTGACGCGGCCGGGATTCGACCCCGTGCGCGGTAAGCTAGAACGCTACCGCAATACCACAAGCTGCAGACAGTAATCAAATTACCCACACTCTTTTATTCTCCATGACTTTTACATTTTTTTTTTTCAAACAGAGCCAAGTTTGACTGCACAAACATGAACATAAATTTCACTGATCGGACTACTGAAAAAAAAAAAAATCTGAAATTATATTCGGTGGCCTGGCTTTGTGTGGGACGATCTTGTCAATGTAAACTTGTTGACCTAAATAAAACTGGGGGTGCATTTACACGTTGCACTTACAGACTAACTTCAGTACTTAAGCAAAGCTCATTACAGAATTTTGCAAAAATGGGACAAAAAGAACAGTAATGCTTCCGATATACAGGACCGGACAGCAAGCCTTCTTTGTGAAATTTAAAAGATTTCCATATAGTTTTCGTACTTTTTCGGTAATTTTTTTTCTTTACATAAAAAGGCTCGTTTTTTATAGTTTTATTGACGGAAAGTACTACAATTTTTCAAAAGATGGGAATCTAATTTTTATTTGCTGATATTATCTACGATTTCGAAATACAATCTTCGTAAGTGGTTATCAAGTGATTCAGGCTTCATTATTTTATTGGTGTTAAGTTCCTCCCCAGTTTTATCGAAAGCAGACGATTACGTTTCAAAGTTCTCTTTCCTTTTGCAGCTGTTGCTGAAACTCCACTATTTTGTTACTGCAATATAAAAGCTCAACATTCTTGGACTGGAGTGCGATGAGCAGTACACATGAAAATTCCAGCAAGTTCGACAACAGTTCTATTAAAAATATATTTTTGAAATCCTTTAACACACCAGCACATCCTCTAAATGCATTTCAGCCAAAATCCTTCAACACACCAGCACATCCTCTAAATGCATTTCAGCCAAGTTTTCGAAATCTCTGCTTTCACAGTCATGTTCAAAAGCCATCAATGCCACGAAGAAAGTTCGTGCATCTTTTTAGGGGAATAAGAGAAGAAAGATGCAGCGATTTAGGACCACTGAACAAGACTAACCTCTTTGTTGGACTAGACTATTGGGTACCTCATTAATAAGATGGTCAGAGCAATGTCTGAAGAAGGCTGTAAGATATTTATCTGATACTGTCGTGTAAAGATCATAAAATGTCCACTCATGCTGAAATTCCATCGTATGTCTTGGTACTTAATTGATCGCCAGATTGAAATATGTCCGTTATTGTGTTTAGAAGTCCCACATAATTCTCACTATTGAACTCTCCTGCCTCGGGCATGGTTGTGTGTGATGTCCTAGGGTTGGTTAGGTTTAAGTAGTTCTATGGGACTGATGACCTCAGTAGTTAAGTCCCATAGTGCTCAGAGCCAATAATCAATACATGTCGTTGGAAACCACCCCAACGCCTTGGTCTGGTTTAGCTAGCAGAAGGCGCTTTTCCAGGGAGTAAAGCTGCGTAGACATTGGAAACCATGGGGGTGGAAGAAAAATAAAAAGAGTTATTACGTCATGAACTTGAAACAGACGTCTGCCATCTTAAGCAGGCCAATATATATTTGGTTCACGGTATTTATACCTACCTCCATGGTTTACAGTGGTGATACTTCCTCGTGACGTCACTCCGACGTGACAGCGTCTAGTTTCGACTGTTTTACATAAAAAGTGCCAGTCTTCTTTGTTTATAGGAGTACTAATCGATCTGATTGTAATCTAAGGTTTAAAGGAATCACATTCATTCGTAAAAGGAGCCGCTCGAGCATTATTTTGTTTTGTACACACGTATAATGGTTGAGCTGTTTACTGTCATTGTAGTGGTTTTATTTTTGCAATTTGATTTTCGATTTGCCTTACTTCTGTTTTCCATTGCCTTCCAAATCGCAAACGCTCCGACATCCGAGCCACACTGCAATAACGGTCTCGTCCCCGCAGAACACAAGGTTACGTAACCGCGCTGATTGTTGGGGGGCATCATCTCATCCGCTTTTTCCTACCCCTTTAAAAAGGTCCTGGCCAGAATAGCCGGAGACAGCAGTCATGCATGTGTATTTGAATGTCTGTGTGTGCTTTGCTTCTTTTCTGAGGGTGGTTTTGGCTGAAAACTTGTGTGAACACACTTTTTCGTGCCTGCCTGGTGCTTGGCATGTGGGGTCAATTGAAGAATGGGATACAACTCGGCGGCTTTGACCAATGAATGATCTTGCATATTAGTTTGTTTATTTTCGAGCTATAGATGATAAATCGAATAACTTCTGGGACAAAGCGTCATAATTGTAAATAAAATTAATAGTGTTATTGAGAATTAGATACTTCATATGCTTTCTGTAGCTTGTCATTTTAATAATTTTGAATCATTTGTATGCATATTTTGAATTATACCACTGTCTGATAGTGAGTCGTTCCAGTTGCTGGTTCCTCTGGATCAACCAAAGACTAGGATACTAGTACTAGCGAACGCAAAAAGCTATATACGAGTATGTAACACAGACATCTTGTACCTCAGTTAAACTACCAAAGTTGCATCCTATTCTTCAGTTGACTCTGCTGAGGTACATGATACAAATTTTACGTTTCATGCTTTTTTCACCTTTGTCAGTACTTATATACTATTCATCAGTTCTCCTATGTAGGTCAGCTGAAGTATAGGATGCAAATTCTACTTTGGTCGCTCTCTCTAGTATCCTAGCCTTCAGTTGACCTATATAAAACAACAGAAGAGTAGGATACTACGACTTTCCACTGCGAGAAAAGTGATGTATGTAACTACCTTCGAATTGTGGCTATACATGGTATATATCCGCAATGTGTTTTCCCTGCTCCTCATTCCTGTGCTTGTCAACATCCGTCTCTGTCTTTGCAATACATTATCTGTGGTAAATTATGACGTCATTTTTCAAAGCCGATGGGATTCTCACGCGTTTACTCGCTTGTCATAATTTAAACGGTTGTTCGTTCCAATTTATTAGGTACTTTTCTCATCCTTAGTGCTTTTGAGACATTTTGGATAAAGTGTTTTCCATTGTGGACAATGTTTACTTGAGTCGACCTATATAGGTCAACTGAAGTACGGATGCAAATTTGGGATGTATTCTAGTGTCAGATTACACTCGTCGGCTTTGAGCAGTGACGTCATATAGGAGCCGAGGACGCTACGTCGTGGTAAACTTTGAAAGCTGCGGATGATATTTTTAAATAAAAGAATGTAGCATACGATAAAATTAGTCACAATGCTTGGGATTACATACTTATCCACGAATTGCATCGGAATGAAATAAAGATAATGGAAATAAACAAGAGAAAAAATAAATTATTGTCGTGAATTATACGAGCAAGAAAAAGGACAGATAATCTTTAAATTCGATTCTTACACCTTCGCTAGCATCAGCTGAACAACAAGATATTAGTAATAGCGAAAAAAGCGATATACATTGGTATCCTGTACTTTCACTGACCTATTTAGCTTAGCTGAAGAATAGGGTACCAGTGCCAGTAAAGACGAAATAAGCGACAACTGCAATATTTTTAACGTGTAGGATACCATTAGTAGCGAAAGCAAAAAAAGCGACATACATAAAATTTGTATCCAATACTTCGGTTGACCTGTGTAAGTCAAGTACAGCTATCAATATAGGTCAGCTAACATTCGCCATGGCGATATTACGTATTCCTTTTCTTTTGCATTTACTAGCACTAGTATCCTATTCTTGTTGATCAATATAGATCAACGGAAAAATAGGATACGATGACTGAAAAAAGCGATATAGATAACATTCCGTTCGCAAAATTGATGTATGTGATATACGTTTTTCAACATTTGTCCGTGCTTGTAAGTCTTTGCAGTGCATCATTTGTGATAACTTGTGACGGCATTGCTCAAACTGACGGGTTGTATCCGATTCTTCAGTATTACCATCTATCCGTTTCACAGTAGTTATTCCCTCACGAAATTTGTTGTAAATAAGCCACAGCACTTCGAAGGAACAAGGATAGACATAATTACAATACCAGAAAAAAAAACTACATTCTTTACGCCACATTAAGGTTGTCTATAGCAAAAACAGGGGTTCACAATGCTGCAACCAAAAGGAAGTTCACTTACCCACTGATATAAAATGACAGACAGCAAAGTAAAATTTGAAACTAAGCTGCCAGCAGGGGTGGCCGAGCGGTTCTAGGTGATACAGTTTGGAACCACGCGACCGCTACGGTCGCACGATCGAATCCTGCCTCGGGCATGGATGTGTGTGATGTCCTTAGGTTAGTTAGGTTTAAGTAGTTCAAAGTTCTAGAGGACTGATGACCTCAGAAGTTAGGTCCCATGGTGGTCAGAGCCATTTGGACTATTTTTGAAACTAAACTGAAAAGTTTCTCTTTGACGTAAATGGTGATGGGTAGGAATTGCTGTCTGATACCTGCCTTTAATTCAAAAAAGCTAATAAATGCTCAATATGGAAGCATATTCACAGACAAATTCCATGTAAGAATGACTCGTTCCATATCATTAAGATTTACCGTTCAAATCATACATGGAGCGTGCAACTAACGAATGAAATTTGCTATCGCACTCCATTGGATTTAGTGTTAAGATGGCCCAGTGGGCACCCCCTCAAAAACTGGACAGATATCAAGCATGAAACAGGAATGTGGTGCACTAAACTCTGAAAACGAAGCAAATATGTAACAGTGAACGATCCAACCTCAAGATATGTAATATTGAGCGAGTTCAAATAGCGACGGCGTCGTGGTTATGTGGTAGCGGTGTTGGACTGCCGAGGGGGATATCCGTGTTCAAATCTCGGTCGATCCCCATACGCCGCACTACCTCTGTATTAAAAAATGGAACAATTCAGAGATGTCGTGGCGTCGACACGTCACTTCGTGGTCCACACCACGTCCGTTTATAGCAACGAGCGGCGCACCGAAGCGATGCGTGGCATGAGACGCCAAGTAGCGCGCTGCTGTTTACATTGGTTTGAAATCATTCGATGTGCCTCAAAATAATTGGTTTCTGTACTTAAAGCAGAACTATATCCGTCTCTGTAGATAGTTCCTCAGAAACACTTTTACTTTTCGCTTAAAAAACACTGGTTTGGGATTCGTCCGTGTTCTCCACTATGCAGTCTTTCGCATTCGATTCTGGAGCTAACTAGTCTGACATCACAGCTTGATAGTAAACTGTTTTACTTTCATTTTTGCTCTTTGTCTTTGTATTACTTCCCAAATAAGTAAACCACCATAAATATTATGAGAAGTGGGGACTGCAGTCACCGGCCAGTTAATATATGGTGGGTTTTAGGACCTACGTTGCTGTGTACAAAATATAACCAACATCTCGAAACCGTTTTTAGCGGTGGAAGAACAGCTATACCTGCCACCAGTCTCGACTAAGTGATCCGTTTTGATGACGCGCAGCACTCGACGTTATGGCCGCGTGCTAAGCAAATTAGCGGTTCGTGTCCCTCTTTCGTATGTGGTTTATGAAGTCAGTTACAATCACACTGTTAGTTAATATGGCGTTAAGAGTTACTTAAATTTTGAAATTGAAGGTAGACGATCGCAAGTTGAGTGGAAGTGTTTGCTATATATTGTAGTCTTGTCTACATTAGGTTTCATTTGCGACACATTGAGTACCTGTTTTGGTTCACATTTTGTCGAACAAATGGCTTGTTTTCCAACGAGCAACGAATGAGAAAGGGATTATGTTATTGACAAAACTAAAGTATTTTGTGTTCTGGATGTTTTGTTCTTACCTATTTTATGTTTACATATTTGGGTTTTCTTGATGAAGGTATGAATACAAGTAAAACGCTATTTTGAATATTTTTGTAACAGTTATTACATAGTTATGTTATCTTTGAAACTGGATGAATGACGTTGAATCTGTGCAGTTACAAAGTTCTGCTGCTGAAGCACACTGATTTTGCTGTCTCTCTGATTGCAGAAATAGAAACATTATTTTGAGAAAGTACAACACTCGTCAAAACGCATAAAGTTACTGTAAAAACAGAAGATACTGAAAAAATTACAATATTCCTGTTGCAAGTATAGTCAACATTAAGGGGCCTGACAATACTAGTTTGTCAAACCCTCAATATACTGAAGCGACCTCACTATCAATAATATTGACAAGAACATGTGCTGTAGTTATATTACCTATAGCTCGCAAGCAACAGAAAACAAAGAAAAACAGGAAATGGATCCGATACTGGTTGAAATGAGGACCGAATGGTCACATGTTAATTTACTGATTGAAATCAGAATCACGGATTCGAAAGATTTCATAAATTACTTTCCGGAGAGTTCTGCATCATACAAGTTATTAGTGTTGATACGAGATAAAATAGGGAAGCCAAATATGTTAATGAGAGAGGCAGTCGCGATCGACAAGAGATTATGAGCAACTCGAGCATTACAACGACCTGTCTGTCGCCAGACATCTCGAAGTTTAGTTCTGTAATATCAGCAAGCACAATTAGTAAAATTCTATGGAAAAGCAATGAAGCAACTGTATCTGATGGGCAGGGGCCGTTCGGACAATTAACATAAAACTTTTAACTTCCTGGCAAATTAAAACTGTGTACCTTTGCCTTGTGCGGGTAAGTGTTCTGGAAGGTAGGATACGAGGAACTGACGGAATTACAGTTGTGAGGGTGGGTCGTGAGTCATGCTTGGGTAGCTCAGACGGTAAGGCACTTGCCTGCGAAAGGCAAAGGTCCCGAGTTTCAGTCTACGTCCGGCACACAGTTTTAGTCTGCCAGGAAGTTTCATAGTAGCACACATTCCGCTGTAGAGCGAAAATCTCATTTTGGTAACGTAAAACTTTCTTTTATTTTTTTTATAAATACTTCGTGGCAACTGGGTGAAACTGGCCTGTGTTTCGCAGACCTCTTAATAATACCTCGTAGATAAACGATACATTTTTCGAAACGGAAGTGTTTTGAAAAACTGATGTGTAAAAACGATCTGTATACTGTATTTGCAAACTAATAAAGTAAACAATGTAATCGAAAATCCTCGGTTAACCATCCTAAAGTGCTGTAATACACAATGATTACCCTTGCATAGACCTATTAAAATCCTATTATGTTAAAATGCTCCTTAAGTATTGAATTTGTGGTATGATATATACGTCAGCGAAATGAAAAAACTCTCCAACATCTGAATGGAGAATATTGTCAAACCGTCAACATTTTACCCTGCATTCCTACACTCCCGGGAAGTGTTTTGGGAGGATGAATATCCAAATCCCACTCTGGCCGTAAAAGATTTAGGTTTCTCTCCAATTTCCCCAAATCAGTGAAAGTGGAAATTAAGAGGCTTTATTTGCAAAGGATATGACCGGTTTCCCTCTCAAGATTGAACTTGTGCTCAGTATCCAGTGGCCTCACTTGCGTCATCAGTGCCCTAGAACTTCGAACTACTTAAACGTAACTACCCTAAGGACATCACACACATCCATGCCCAAGGTAGGATTCGAACCTGCGACCGTAGCGGTCGCGCGGTTCCGAACCGCTCGCGTACCCAGGCCGGCGATAACTCATGTTTCACAGTTTTCATTGCACAAAAATAATGTGGTGCTCACCTAGACACACTTATCACCGTGTGCGTTGACTTGAGCCGAGAAAAGTAAGGATATTGATGGTACCAAAGTTTTTATGACTTACCCATACACTATCGTAGAGTCTGACAGATGTGAAAGCTATATTTAATACTAAGCTGAAAAATACGTTTGTGGGCAGCTTTATTTAGAAATGTATGATGTATACAAAATTCAAACGTTGTAACAGTACGAGTCAAGATAGATGTAACGGAAGTAGAATAGCGTATTTGCCTCTATTGGTTACGGTAGAGAGACCGATCTTTCGGTCCTGTCTGTATATTTATATACAATATTGCATGAATAAAGGCTGGGCAAGAGTAAGGCTATCGTCAAAAACGCACGCCGCGCGATTTGTTCGGTCATAATAATAACATGCTTTTGAATACAATTAAAATATAACGGCGATACCTGTTTATTGTTATTGGAAATAATATGTAGTAAATTAATGAGTAAGGTAGCCGATCCTATAAGAAGAGGTAAAATTGGGCATATTGAGGTGTTTTGCTTTATATCGACGAAGTCGATGATAAGGCGTAAGCATTTTGTTTACTCTTGGAAATAAACAAGACGAGCTAATTGTGCGTTGTGAAAAAGTATAGGGGGCGAGTTTTAAATAACTCCGGTATACGATCAAAGTAAAAAAAAGGGCATTTAGTCACACGAAATCGCGGATAGCTTAGTGTGGTCATTAAATTGTGTACAACTACAGGACGGTCAATTCCGGGATAAATCTATACGCATCTCACTAGGGACGCGGTATTGAGACCTTTTTTTTTTAATTATATCGCGGAGAGCTGGCTCAAATTTATTAGAAGGAGAAAATCGTCAACTTTTACGCGAACTCTTAATAATAGCGGATCGGAGAGAAAAGTGTGCAATTGTCTTACGCCTAACAAACATTCGTGGAGGGCGGTGGCTAAACTAGAAGAGTCAATTACAAGATACTGTATCATTATCATTGACTGCTGGTGTCGAGCAACCAAAACTGTTCTTCAAAGGGTATCGATGGAACTTGGGAGTTAGGGTTCAGGTACACACATGTACTCCACATCAGAGCATGAATGCGAAATAAAAATTGTGAACAAAGTTACGTTAAATAAAACAGAAGAAACAAGACAGTTTGGTCGTATCTGTTATTATTGCATAAACTAACATTTCTTATAGTTGTACGAAGCCTCTCTAAACGATCTTTATGACAATTTGCTTCGAAGGGATCTCGTTAAGAGTTAAGTTTTGGGGGCCAGGTCATGTGGGGGTAGTTCGTAGACCCTAACTACTGCAGCTATTCTGGAATCAGGTGCTGCCGTGACTGTTGTGTGTTGTTAATGACTTAAGGTCATAAAGTGTATTTATTCTACAAAATATGCATTAATAATTTTATGTAAAGCTGACAACATAACCACGTGCAGAAGTTCTCCAGGGGCCATGGGATTCTTGCACTCGGATACATTTATGCCCAACAGTATGTTAGTGGGGGCTCTGCCTCTAATTGCCATTTCCTTGACAGGAGATTCTTTTGACGTACGCTACTTCTACAATGTTTTTAAAAGTAATTCCAGTTGCCAAAAATTTCTTGGCTCCTTGTTCTCTTTCACTGTCTTCAATTAGCACTAATCTGCAGATAAGACAGCCAACATATCCTGTTCTAATTGTGTTTGTGTGTGTTTTAGAAACAAAAAAATTACAAGAATATACTGAAGGACTTGAGCTGACTACTTACTTGTCACTGGACATGACCAACACAATACGTGTCTACAGTAGCTTCTGAAAGTGGATAAGGAAACACAGCAAACCACATGACCATTTCACACACCCTTCCATCAGCTTAGTCAGGAAGTTTTACTGTGATGGCGCTGTGTGATGGTGTGGTATGACTTGTAGAGTGCTAGTCTACCGCAGAAACACACTGATATGCAACGCTGTTGTGTGTGTATATCAGTACATGAACCATTGCTAATTTGAAGGAACCCCATGATATAGTTGAGAAGCCTGTCTCCATTTTGACAGATTGCAATAAAAGTGTTTAACGTGCTAAACATTAGTTTATTTATGGTGCCCTCACAGCTGTACTCTGGCAGCACTCCAAAGAAATGATATTGCAGAGAAAGGATTTAGCCAGAGGTCAGGCAATTACATCCAGACTTAATCCTCTGCTCTGCTTTGAAATCTTGTGCTGTATTAAAACTGTGTGCAGACTAAATTCTACAGATGAATAAATCTGTCATTCAGTCGGTCAGTCAATCGAATATTCCCATACTTTGCCTCCATGTTCATTCTAATTAGCCAACCATTAGCAGTGTCATATTTTTGATCTTGTAATCCCCTATTTTGTGCATTTTTGCTTACGATTCTTCATTAATAATTATTGCCCAATTTTGATTTGTAATAGTTCACTGTTAACCAGTGATATTTATTTATTTGTGATGGATACTAGTGACTTTTTGGGGACTGATGACCTTCGCTGTTTAGTCCCCCTTAAACATACCAACAACCAACTAGTGACTTTATTTGTGATTGGACCCAAATGCCAAACCAAACGTCACATTTTATTGGGTTATATGTAGCCTAAGCTTTTGCAGCCTCTGTAGATGCTGACAGGAGTACTATCACAATTCTGTGTGTCTTTTGACCAAAAACAGTTTCAATAGCAGTTTGTTAAATTTTTGCCCTAGAGCAACATGACGAGCCAGAGCAGTGTTGAAAGGTGGTAAGACAGAGCATCGCGCAGCGCATTCAGGAGATGTGGGGCTACATGTCAGAAGAGCTGTGTCACCTGCAGAAGTAGCTGGTCAAGATGGGAAACACACTAAGCAGTCAATGGCAGTAGCAGCAGCCTTAGTCATCAGACCATGTGGGGTACATCGACATGACCCGCAAGGACCACAGGTTGCAGGATGTGGCTGTGTATTGTACAAGCAAAGCGGAGGCACATCAGATATGCTTTTATTAGCTTCACAAATTTCTCCGTTTTTAGTAGGGGGAAAAAATAAATAAATAAAATAAAACAATACTATTCTGTCTGCCCTTGGCACAGTTGTGTAGGTGGTGACAGGATCTAGGCTTAATGCAGAATTTGTGAATGTTTACATATATGTAAGGTGACTTCTGGTATTTCCTCTACGTACATGTTGGGACCACATGTGTCAGATATATTTACTTCGTAAATGTAGATTCTAACATTTCACACATAACTTAAATGTCTTCTTTCTGTCCTAATTCCACATATTTTGGACTGATTTTATCCAAACCTATGCATGTAGGTTTGGATGATGAATGCAGAAAAAAAGAACCCTTGCTGTATTCTCTGCTGTTTTATAAATAGATATGGAATGTATTTGTCTGAATTATGCTTGGGATCTTGCTGTCATCCTGGTGAAACAACAGAGGGACAGGATTTAAGCTACCTGCTTTTGGTTAATATATTACTACTGATAACATCTGATGACCACCACCACCGGTTGTGTGATGGTGCTGAAGTATAGTCAATAAAAGATGATCCCATGCAGCTGCAGTGGGCTCAGTGTGGCTGATTTGTGCATCTACTTCACCCAATCACATAATGCAATTTTGTATATGTCTCTGTGGAAACACCTCAGCTCTGTAGATTGCTACTGTTTTCACCTGTAGCCATTTGCACTTCACAGCTGAAAACTGCCAGCACCACTACCGACAATCCAAGACATTCTTTTGCCAACCTTTATATTCTGTAACAGTTTTGATGACTGAGGATTTAAACTGCTGTACACATACCATAAAAATGATGGAAGATTAAAATGTTGAAATATTTGTTGTTGTCAATAATGTTACTGGCTGTAGTCCCATAAGTTATTTGAACATTCAGTATGCTGGGTAAAGCTCATGTCATCATACATTTCTGCTTTTACTTGATGTTCTACATAATTTCAAGATATATCTATATGATTCAAAGTACTGTATATATTTGAGAATTTTTTGGAAGTTTCCACATGTCATGAATAATGGGTCTCCAAAAAGTCCACCAACATGTGCATGTTTCAATTGTGTGTTCCACAACTTTTGGCAGCATATTTGTTTTGGAAAATTGTAGGTATACACATAATTAGGACAATATTTCCTCATTCAATTTGCTGACTTGCTTGTTTTTAGGATACTTTTGAAAGAGGAAGATCAAAATGTAACTGTAGTTCTTAGGAAATCTGCTGCTGTGATGGAGTTGTGTGCTGCACATATTACATTCATTAAGTTTCCCATCTTCACTGCAGTGTGTACTGTCTGCATTTGACATAAATTTGAGCAATTTTATGAGGGTTTGATATGCAAATTTGCTGGAGAGATGTTAAGCATTCTTCCCACTCACCATATGCAAATGGAATGGAATGAACTACCATTACCTGGAGCAGTGTGAAATACCTTCTCCCAGGCACTCCACAGTGCTGTGCTGAGTGTAGATGTAGATCAACTCTCACATCTCTTCTTCTGTAACTACTAACAGTGAGCTCACCTTGAGTCTGACACTACAAAACCTCTGCTGCTGTCAAAATTCTTTCATTACATGATTCAGCCTCAGCTTACACAAAGGGAACAATTACCAATTTTGATATCTGAAAAGAAAAAAAAGGGAATACCCAACCACAATAAATGTATTTTAATAATGTAACAATATTATGAAAAGGACAGTTGCTACTTACCATATACTGGAGATGCTAAGGCACAGATGGGCATGACAAAAAGACTGTCACAAAATAAGCTGTCGGCCAACAAGGACTTCGTCAAAAATAGATGACACACACACACACACACACACACACACACACACACACAGCGCGGGCGTGCGCCACAGTCTCTGGCAGCTGAAGCCAGAGACTGTGTCCATAGAGAGAAAGAGAGAGAGAGAGAGAGAGAGAGAGAGAGAGAGAGAGAGAGAGAGAGAGAGAGAGAGAGAGAGTGTGTGTGTGTGTGTGTGTGTGTGTGTGTGTGTGTGTGTGTGTATTTTTGACAAAGGCTTTGTTCTCCGAAAGCTAATTTTGTGACAGTCCTTTTGTTGTGCCTATCTGCGACGCAGAATTTACACTATATGGTGAGTAGCAACTATCCTTTTCATAATATTGTTACATTCCATTATGGATTTTCCATTGTTTTATTTATATAATGCCACAGTTCTACCATCAAGAGCTGCTGAGATATTATGACCAGTTTCAATCCTCAGACCATTGCGAGGTATCGTGTGTACAAAAGGAGATAACCTGTGAAATGCATTTCATATTTCACTGCCGATACAATACTACTTGGTGTATGTACTAATGAAAAGTCACCTAATAACACATCACCTAGTAGCAAAGTGCTTATGAAAATTCACATAATACATCACCTACTAACATAGTGTTTTAAAACAGTTAACATGGCCTATGGCATTATACAGCATAAAATCCATCAAAGACATAGTAATTAAAAGTACGATACAGTAAGTATTGCTGCTTATAGTGTACAGACATTCAACGAATTACTTACATGTGATGCATTTATACACCATTATCTGCTGTCAATTTTAAAGTACATTATATTTTCAATAATAAAATGTACCAAACAATTAATGTTCATTCTACATGTACAATCTAATTCCAACATTTCATGCAGACACACACCTTATACTGGTGACTACATAGCTGTTTTATGTCCACGAGTCAAATGAAAAATGATACAGAGAGCTTGCATACATAACACACTTGTTAACTGAAAAGGCAAGATCAGTTCCTGAATGTTCTACAGAGCTTCAACTTGTATCTGTACATAACTAGCCCTACAAGAGTAACAAACTCATCAGAAAGCCTCAGATAATTTCTTCACAAATCCAGGAACTACAGATAAAGATGTAATTAATGTCAGCCTAGGAGTATCCAATCACAATGCAATAATCCTTAAAATTCTCACAGCCCCAGTGACTAAAAATGCTTCACATAAAATGTACAACAGAACTTTCTCCTCTAACAGTTGCAGTCATTTCGTAAATACACTGGTTAACCAGTCATGGGCAGAAGTATTGTTACAATCAAGCACAAATGCCGCATATAATGTTTCCTTTTCCCTCTTTATGTTAAAGTTTGAAATGCATTTTCTGAAAAATTTTGTCAGAACAAACTCATATGGGCATTTACAAACTAATTCCTGGATTACAACAGGTATTAGAAATTCATCCAGGACAATGAAAATGCTTAACTCTAAAATGAAAAGTTTACTGGCCCCAATTTTGAAGAACATGTAATAAACTACAAAAGATATATATATAGAAAGTTAATAATAAAAGCGAAATTACTAAGTAGTGATATATTAATAAGAAAATCGGGCAATAAATCAAGAACTACTTGGGAAATAATGAAAAGGGAAACGGGTAAGAGCCTCATGGATCAGGAAATAGTACTCAAAAATTGTGAAAACATTCAATTAAAAGATGAAACACTGGAA
This sequence comes from Schistocerca americana, assembly GCF_021461395.2. Classification (NCBI taxonomy): domain Eukaryota; kingdom Metazoa; phylum Arthropoda; class Insecta; order Orthoptera; family Acrididae; genus Schistocerca; species Schistocerca americana. Next base: position 194,009,488 of record NC_060128.1, read on the forward strand.
AATTACATTAATAACTATTCTTTAAGTGTGCCTGTGTCATTAAGCAAAAACTTTACCAAATGCAAGAAATTAACATCTTTGAAACTAGCCAGAAGCATGATGTTAACTCCCACCAATATAAGTGAAACATTAAAGGTGATAAAGAGTAAAACCAAAACTGTCTGCAGGTGTGTATGAAGTGTCAGTAATTAAAAAAGTTATACAAGAAATTATAAAGACCCTGGTACATATTGCCAATTTGTCATTCAGCTAAGGGGCGTTTCTGAAGAGGTTGAAAATCTCAAAGGTTAGACCGCTGTTTCTCTAATCATTTTCCAAAATTTTAGAGACATTAGTGAAAAATAAGCCTTAAAAGTTACTTAGATGCATACAAACTTCTGGACAGCAAGCAGCATGGCTTCTGTTCAGGCCACAGCACACAGTCAGCCATCCATGCCTACACTGATGACATTGTAGGAATCTTGACAACAAAAAATGTGAAGTGGGAATTAACTTATGTCTATCAAAAGAATTTGATACAGTAAATCACCAAATTTTGTTAAACAAGAAGGATGCAATAGGAGTAAGAAGAGTTGTGTGGAAATGGTTTGGATCTTACTTTGAAGACTGAACTCAGGTCGTAGAAATCATCTCAGACCACAACAACCAGAAACTAAAATGGGTTTCAGATGCACAAAAAGGGGAAATAGGCATCCTTCAGGGCAGTTCTTATTGTTATCGGTTTATATAAATGACAAAGAATCTAAATATTGCTACCAAAATTATGTTGTTCGGAGATAACACAAGCATAATTAGAAGTGATGATAAAAATAACTATCCACCACAACTGACATAGTCCTGAAATACATATACCAGTGGTTTAATGCAAACAAATTAACATTTAACTGAATTAAAACAAATTATAACCAGTATGGCAAAGCAACTGAAGGAAATAACCTCCTGTTAAAACTGAGTGACAAGAGATGGAGAATGTGCAATCAATCAAGTTACTGGGCATGCACATTGATCAAAACATAAGCTGGAAAGAGCATATCAAATATTTATCCCACAGGCTCAATTCGGCATGTTTCACATTGAGGACGATATGTAGAGTATGCAGCATAGAGTGAGCTAAATTAGTGTATTTTGCTTACTTTTGGTCTATTGTGTCTTATGGTATAGTATTCTGGGGTAAACAGTGTAAATGAAGGAAATAACAGATGAAGTAAAATTTAAGACAGAGCTTAAAAATTACGTTTTAAGAAAAAGTTTCTATGATGTAGACGAGTACTTTGAATGTGTGTAAAATTATTGTCTTAACATTTAAGTACATGTTCATGACAAATGCTGTACTCTCAAAAATGCATTGAAAATAGCTATTAAGTGGCATTCCATTATTATGTTTGTACTACATGTACTTTGCAAGTTAATTAAACTTGTGACAATTCCTAAATCACATAAATGATTTACAGGAAGATAATAAAATAAAATGAAATTATACATGTTGTATATCATATGACACTCTGATCGTTTATGACAGTCATATATAAAAACTCAGCAATCTATACTTTGTATGCAATAGTATACTATGTGTATTACAACAACATTAGCATTGACAGTCATGAAGTGCTAATAAGTAGCAACTGATATTTTTGTATTCCCTTCTATCTGAATTTTCTCCTCCTTACATTTTGTATGTGCAATGTTTTCCTTACACTGTGACCTTTGAGGGAGACAACACTCTTTAGTTTTAATGTAAATGGAGTACAAGAAAGTACATTTTTAATACATTTATGTATGGTACATTACTAACTTGAAGTAATATGTACATATGCTCACAGTTAGGTTCTAATTCCTCACAGGAAACATTAACCATAGTGAACTATAATATGTAGGCTGACAACACAGTTGGAACATAGTTACATACACAGTATCTTATTAATGATAACATGCACACACAGTGAAAATTAATACACTAAGTGATAAAACAATAGTTCCATATGGTGTATAGCTAATATGAATTGACTGAATGTTGTACAAGGTAACAGAAACACTTCATTAGACTGCATTGTATTGACAGTTACATATGAAATGCATTTCATGAGTTATCTCCCTTGATATACAGAATAACTGATGTGATCTCGTGGTGGTGGAACAATGATGTTTTCTCAAATGCTTATGAGCTGTGTGGTACTGTCATCACAAAATACACAGTAAAAGTATTTTGTGAACAACAGTATTGTTATGTTCCCCTTATGTGGTATGTCCAATCTATGCAAGGCCAAAGACTGCTGTGGCTTTACTGCTGTGATCACTTTCAAAGTGGCACTGTAGAGCAGCAACACTTGTGGCATGTGCAAACACACCACCTGTTGATATAGCCTAAAGCAACACATAGCTCTAGGCTGCAGAATTGTCTTGCTTGTGTTGTCAAGAAAAGGACTTAGGCTTGAAATTTATGCTTTGGACTGAGGATGCTGAAAATGAAGCACACAGATAAGACATTAGGTGAATTGGCAGGGAGAGATATATGTGGAAAACAACTCTGCTAAAACATCAGGGAATAACTTCCATTTTACTGCAGGGACTGTAAAGGGCAAGAACTGCAGAGGCAAACAGAGATTAGAATATATACAACAAATAATTTAAGGTGGTGGTTGTTATTGCTGCTCTGGAGATGATGAGACTGACACAGGAGGAAATTTGCTACATTTAAATTAACATGTAGAGCTAAAGAAAACCTAAATATTTCCTATCACAGAAGTTTCAATTACTGTATAAATTGGTACGTGGGAAGTAATCCTACATTCTACAGTAGAGACTCTGGAAAGTGTGAGAAGTTGTTCACATTTGTCTTGTTACTGGTACAAAGGTCAGGCGAGCACACTTCTATTTAACGATACAGTTCAGTGTCTTTAGCCACTGGAGTATTTAGTGTAAGTATTTAACAGCAATAAACTTCACGTAGGATACCTATGTATCTTGCTCCTTCCAATAATTATTCATGACTGTTCCTGAGTATAGAAATAATAGAAGGGAGAATATTATTACACGTTATTTATCCACAAATTTTGTCATTATGGCTTAGAATGCCATTTTAAAATAATAGTTGTAACAACATAAATCCCAACTCTTACTTCGCCTCACTAAGAAATACATCCATGAATAGCCCCGTTTATGAAAAATGACTTGTTTGCCCACCAGCTCATCCCCCCCCCCCCCCCCCCCCACCTGCCCACCACTCACTCTCTCTCTCTCTCTCTCTCTCTCTCTATAAACAGGCTGAGAAGATACGCAGACCTGCCATGCATGTGTTATCAATGAACGATGCATGTGTTTTGATGCACTTTATGGTGAGGTAGGAACAGCTATAATTTTACAAAAAAAAATTCTCTCTTCATCAGATATTTTAAGAACAAAATATGTTCCTACTTAAACTGGTCTTTAAGCAACATATGTTATGACAGTTATTGCTTGGAAAATCTGAAAGGAACTTTTAGAGGTTCTCATGTGTGTGCATGAGCTAGGAGCAGACAGTGGCCAGACAGTTCAATTTCTCTAGCATTCTAAATGGTGTTATCCCTAGGACTATCGACCACTCTGTGTTCACAGCTCCAATTTCGTGTGGTGTGATTATGTCCATTCAGTCAACAAATAACCCAACTACAGTTTGTGAGTTCACTTGGATGTTCAAAGCGCATTAACATTTGTTCAGTTGTTGTAGCGATAGGACAGTTTGTTTGTAGAGATATTCAGATTTTCACAATGTAAACAACAGCTGAAAATGTGGATACAGTTTTTGTTTACAATCAATCAATGTCTTCAAACTGTTGGAGCAGTGGTGCTATCCTGTACTGGAACATGTCCTGATTGCTTCAATCCCACATGATCTTCATTTGCAAACGTAATGATAAATTCAAGAATCGCATTTTACTCTTCATATTTCCATCGTTAAAGAAAGAACAGTAATACATGAGAGAAATGGAACTAACATTATAACTGCAGTAACACAAAATCAACATGTCACCAGTAGGCAGCTCTAGCAGATGAGAGGGATTAATCAAAAAGAGTGTTCTACAAATAGCGCATCCCGACCCATTTTAAGCATTTCCACATTTCACGGCATCAACAGTTCATGTGAGTGTTCTGATCTCTATGAATGCAGTGTTTCTGTGTAAGATTTTGTTTATGGACAAAGCATCATTTACAGATCATGACCAAATATATTTTCACAATATGCACTACCTGTCCACATGAAAATCCACACTGGTTGAAAGATATGGATAAGTAGTTACCTCGGTCACCCAGTATGCTGAGCAAACTTTATAGGAATCCTATCATTGGTCCCTGTTTTACTGATAGAAATTTTAAATGTATCTGGCTATGTGGTCCTCAACAGACGTTATTAGAAACTATCACAACTAAGAAAAGGCAATCCATGTGTGGCACCAACATGACTTCTTGTTTCATCCAGATATCTAGAGCCCTTAACAAATCCAGAAGAAATTAAGCAACATTTTGAGCACCTGCTATAAATGTGATAACAATATACACATGAACAATTCCAGAGTTAAGAGATTACTTACATTTAGATCATCATGGCAGATGCTGTTATCTTGCTACTAAGTTCCACACACTATGGTATTGAAATTTCCTATGAAGACACATAGTTTTTATTTAAAAATAACAAAATTTGTGTTATAATTTGGCATACAAACATAAAAAAATTGTTTTGTACATCAGAAAATTCACCACACTGTCTGCTAAAACTTAGTGAAAACCATACCTCGATACATTTACTATTGTATTGGATGGTGTGTTTCAACTGCACATCTTAAGTTTTCCCTCATTTATGACTTGTTGTGTTTACTTTAAGTTGTTTAGAGGCCCAATGATGATCTCTTAGTTTGTAAGAGGTAGCATAGTAAACAGATTGATGTAATAGCTGTCTGCAACTATTCATAAACAACTTTGATACCTCCTGTGCCATAGGTGTGCTTTTTGTGCACCAATAACTTTTTTCAACATTCTCCAGGGCCACTCAGTGAACTGTTAACTGACATTTCAACTAATTGTCTCTTGGAGACAGGTCCCTAAGTCAGACACTGGTGAATGGGCCAGAGTGGGCAGCTATGAGGTGTGGTGAGAGCTTGAGGCTGTCAAGTTGAGTGCCCTGGTCCAGAGGCGGCTGCACAGTTTACAGAACCTGCAAGACTGTAATACTGCTCGCAAGCTCGTCCATGCCCTCAACAAGCTAGGTAGGGGTGTCGGTGAGTATGTAGTTGATGCTGGGCTTACGAAGCATCGTATAACTGCCCCAGATACTCAGCCTGTTTATAATTAACTAGCTCATTATGTGGTATTATTTTACGAAAATTGTATATCAATAAAACGATGCAGCGAGAATAATGGAAGGAGCAAAGATAACAATCACCATATAGTTTATATGTTCAAGATAATTACACATCATTAGAGGTCAGAAATGATTGCTGTATACTCACTTTAAACTCACTAGTGGGTCCTATGACATCATCTGTGAACTCGCCATCTCTGCAAACTGTTAATTTTTAAAATATTTATTCTCTATTCAGAAAATGTCTAACAATTATGTTACAAATACCATACCATACAGAAAGGACCAGTCCAAGAGACAGGTGACACAAATAGAGAGCTGGAGTGCCAAACTGGGAGAGGCGCCAGCAGCATCATAACTATAAGAATTCTGTACAGCACATACCACAACTAATAGCAGATGCCTGGGGCACCAAGCTGACAGCATAACCCAAGTGCAAAATTTTTATGTACTGTACATCAAAATTAGTAGTGGAAATTGACATGGATGAAAGTCCACAATGGCGAATGTGGTGAGGGAAGGGGGAAGGAGTACGATAAGTCACTTGTGCAGAAAAATGTTCTTGAATCGGCCCTTCATACTGTACATGCACTTTAGATACGTCAAAAATTCTTTGATGACAGTAGAAGAAAACTGGACACGGGGATTACGTGTATTCACTAAATACTAATCAGTTAAAAAGATAAATTTACAACAGTCTCCAAAAAAGTTACAGAAATGATTGATAAGCTAAATAAATCACTATTAATCTATTACTGCAGGTTGTCATGACTAGAAGAATACACAAACAGTGTGCTTTTAGGTTACAGGGACATTGCTCTTTGCCCACGTTCTATTTAACAGAGCACAATTGTGTGGAGGTGGAATAAGCAAGAATACAACAGTTTTGTTTGCATCAAAACAAATTTTGTATGTTTTTCGTCTGAAAGGTGGAATGTAGCATCAAACTTTATCCAGGCATCATTCTTTCTTTTATGGAGCATATTTGCACATCCTAAATCATCTTGCTTCTCACACCAGCAGCAACCTTCCACACAATCCCCAAATCCAACAATCCTGGGTGGCCCATTGTAGCCAGCTACTGTGGTCCCTCTGGAAGAATTTCTGCTCTTGTTGACCAACACCTCCACCCACTTGCCTCAAACCTAGCCTCCCACATTAATAATACTAACCACTTCCTTCACCATCTTTCCTCCATCCTCACCTCTTTACCTCCTGAACCCCTATTTGTCACTGTTGATGTCACCACCTTCCACACTACAAAAATCCAACCCATGTAGCCTAACCACCTGTGGACAACACATCAGTAGTGACAAGAATTATTTTTCCCACTATGTTTAAGGTCTCACAAAGGTCTTTAGACAGGCAATACCCCTCCCCCCTCCCCCACCCCCCAAACCTAGTCCACAATCAGAATTCCCATGCCATTTCCTTACATACCCCAAATCCTCCCACCACCACCACCACCACCACCAACTATCAGCCAATATCAGTCTTGAATGAAACAACTGAATCATATCCTTCACATGAGCTATGATTAGCTCTCTTTCCTGAAGCAGGAGACATCCTACCCAAAATCCTTCCTGCACTTCCTAAAGTGGTGTTCCATCGCCCACCCAACCTACACAACACAACCTTAGTGCATTCCTATGCCACTCCCACTCTGAAACCCTTGCCACAGGAATTATATTCCTGTGGCAGACCAAACTGCAAGACCTGCCCAATCCACCCACACCAGGCACCTCCAGTCCTGTCACGTGCTTATCCTCACCATCAGAGGCTGGGCCACTTATGAAAGCAGCCATTTCATACATCAACTACTCTGCAAGCACTGCACAGCCTTTTATGTTGGGATGGCTACCAACCAACTGTCTACCAGGATGAATTGCCACTACCAATCTGCTTTCAAGAACATAGTTGACCACCCAGTGGCACAACATGCTCAGTTTCAATGGCTGCTTCACAACCTGTGCGATCTGGAACCTTTCCTCTGCCACAAGCTTCTCTGAACTGCACAGATGGGAGCTACCCTTACAACACATCCTCAGCTTCTGTAATTGTCCTGACCTCAAACTCAGGTACCCTCCTGTCCCCACACACTCCATTCAACAGTTCGCCCTTTCTCTGTCCTGACACCCTCTTCCTTATTACATCCCCATGTGACCTCCAGCACGCGTTGCTTCCCAACACCAGTTACAATCGGACCAACCCATGTACTTGGCAACTGTTCCTCCCACATTCCTAGATGGCAATCTGGCCAGCTCCCTCCAAACTGCTAGCCACCCATCCCAGCCCCTCTTCCTGCCTGCCTCTCCCTATACCCACTCTACCCAATACTATCACCACCACAACCAGTCACCTGGTGCAAAATAGCATTGGCACTGTCAGTCTAGCTGGCACCATGTGGGTACATATGCATGTGTATGAATGTGTGTAAGAGTGTGGGTGTTTTTGTATTTTACTGTAGCTCATCAAACGCTAAGTCCAAAAGCTAATAAGTTTTCCTTCTTTTGCATGTGCCTATAGACAGCTCAACACTTCTGCTTTTTGCCAAACCTAAAGTATTTTTACAATAGTGATATGAATTCATAAATAATTAATATTAATCTGAATAAGTATTAGTATGATTATTCGTTTTTTTGTCTTGATGATCTGAAATCATACAGTTCTTCTTTTATATTAAATACAGGAAGCATCCAACAACGATGTTAACAAGTCATGAAATGTAGGTAAAAAATATTCGCCAGGGGAAATTTATTCATAATGGTGTCAGTAATTTTGACAGTGACAATTAGAAACCTGAGCTAGAAACAAAACAGAGCACCACACTTCCAATAATCCTGATGGACATTAATAATTATAACAATTTGTAAAGTGCCAATAGATACTATTCCTAAAAAATGATCAATCAGGAAATAAACTTTAACACTAATGCCATTTACAGGGTGTTTTGGAAAAATATTAACATACTTTAGGGGTGTGAAAAAGGAAGCCGCCTGGTAGAATTTTGGACAGAGTGTAATTTAATCATCACTGACACTTGGATTAAAAACCATGAAAGAACAATTGTACACACAGAAGAGACCTGGAGACACCGGAAGATTTCAGACTGATTATACAATGGTAAGAAAGAGGTTTCGGGTACAGATTGTAAATTGTAAGACGTCCCCAGGGGCAGATGTGAACTCTGACCACAATTTATTGGCTGCTGACTCTATATTAAAAATCAAGAAACTGCAGAAAGGTAGGAAATTAAGGAGATGGGGGTCAGGATAAGTTGAAAGAACCAGAGGTTCTTGGGAGTTTCATGGGAACCATTAGGCAACAATTGACAAGAACAAGGGAAACAAATGCAGTAGAAGATGAATTGGTAGCTTTGAGAAATGAAACAGGGAAGTCAACAGAGGTTCAAAACAGAACTGATTTTAGTTATCTGTTTCTTAGCCTTTGTGTTGTACAGAAAGGAGTGTAGTATCCAGCCATGAAAAATTGTTGACCACCTACGTAATGATGTAACAATTTGAACAGATGATTTGGACAGCCTGTATACTGCCATACTTTCCACTTTTAGTGCTAGAATTATGAAACTGGTTCATTCCATATCATAGTGAAAGATTGCAATTATGATTCACAGAACACAGAAATAAGTAAGTCATTTGTGTACTTTTTATATTAGTCTCCACTGATTCTTTCACTTACATGGTACTAGTGAACTATGTGATAAATGTTCTGGTCAACCACCAGGATATCCATTTTGTGAGCAGGTAAATATGATTTTATGCGAGGCCAAGTGAATGGTAATGTACACAAGGCTGTCTGAAAATGTGTTTCCAGATAGAAGACAACCTTCAGTGCTGTTTATCATAAAATTACTGAGATACGATCAGCAGCAACACAAATGGTGCATCAAGTTGGGCTAAGACTTGCAAGCAGATGTGACAAAAATGAATGCACAAATCGCATTGTTGAGGATTCAGTTGTCATCACGGGAGAGACAAGTGTACCACGTGATGCGTCTCATTAAGCCACATGGAGGGTACATAACAAACAGTTTTGTGTATGGTCTTCAGTGTCTCTTTTCCCCACTAGTAATAGGCCATGAGAGACCTATTGCCATTGATCTGTTCCACCAACTGCTTATCCACTGTTTGTGTCTTCTGTCTTGTTTACACATGAGCCAATATTTGAAATAAATGGGATAGCGAATTTTTATGAACAATTTTTGTGGGTGGATGATAATCCTTTTGTTACAACAATCCAGATTAAACACCAGTTGGAGTTTCTGATTAAAATGTAGGATGAAATTGTAGGTAGCTATCTACAAGAAATACATTGAAAGCACTCAAAGACTTCCTGCAGGATAGCCTCATGAAAATTTGAAGATGTGGCATCAGCATATTTCAGTCACATTATCAGAAATGCAGAGGATAATGTTACTGACTTAGGGCACTGACGATCTGCTGGACTGTTGTTGGAGGCGTATATGGATTTTGACTAATCTGATAAGGGGCAGTCCTGAAATGTGTAATGATGAGATGTTAATAAAAATTATGTTGATGTGCGAGACTAGTGTACTTCCATCCACTGCTAAATATGGTCACAGATCGATTAAGAGGCTTCCTGTCAAACATGATACCAAAAAAAATGTTAGTGATAGCAGTTGGATATGTCGGTGATGATTTGTGCTACTGTCCACATGTTCTAGTCCGCTTAAGACAATAAGCATATGCAGCAACATTCCTAACGCAGTGACCCTTCATCAGACCATCATTGATACTAGCTAACCATTTGACATAGTCCAGGAGTGTTTCAAAGAATTTGACTGTCTTTGGTGTCTATATGCTAACAGGAATATTTTGGTATTTGCCATCACTCTCTGATCTTATTATCATGGAGATTGTTCTTTCTCAATAACAAATAAATATTTTATGTATTCTGTAGGTATGTGTATATCAGTTTCATAACCCGAGCTTCTTCATTTGGGGAGAGGAATCTGTACTGAAAGGATTTAAAACTATTTGTGTCACATGTTGCATATCACATTATTTGCTCACAGAAATTTATATCTTATCATATTAATCGATGGATTTCATTATTTCAATGTCTTCTATTTTTTAAGTTTGAGCAACATGATTAATGTTGAAGAAATGTGAGCTGAAATCTAAATGTTTGGGATTCTTGATGCCAAGTGTAATCCAGAACCAACCAGTATTTTGTCTAGATGTTTGTGACAAACCACCTAAATGTGCACTAAAACTGGACACTAGATCAAACTCTGAATGCCCTAGAATTGCATTAACACAGTCCTGCAGTACCTAGTTTGATGTGTCGTTGAGCAATTCTGTC